>NC_046168.1:35926025-35932486 GCF_011064425.1 Rattus rattus
CCAACCAAACAGAGCTTCCAGGACCAAGCCATCACCCAAAGACTATACATGGACTTCTGACCCTGACCTGACCTCATAGGTAGCAATGAATATCCTGTAAGAGCACCAGTGGAAGAAGCCCTGGGTCCTCAAGACTGAACCCCAGTGAACTAGACTGTTGGGGAGAGGGAAGCAAGGGGGGAGGTTTGAGAGGAACACCCATAAGGAAGGGGAGGGGATGTTTGCCCGAAACCGAAAGGGAATAACACTCAAATGTATATAAGAAATACTCAAGTTAATAATAATAAAAAATATATAAAAAAGACAGAAATGTGTTACAGAAACTCGAGTGTTTAAGCTTGTAAGAAAGAAGAGTGATATAAAAAGTCTTGTTAAGGCATAGTTGATCGATATCACTAGAGAAATATGTGTTTATAGGATGGATGTCATTGAGTGCTCTCAGAGGCAGAACATCAAGAGGCCTGTGTGCTAGACTTAGTTCCACCATTTACTCACCGTGTCCTCACTCACTTTTGATCTTTGTTCTCCAAACCTGGAACAGCAAAACAATACCTTCAAGAGAGATAATGTGAGTGGTTAATGGATGTATGTGGAAAGTTATTTTGAGATTATAAATGCAATAAAACCACAGAGAAATGTTAATGTATTTGTTCCAAGGTTACTAATAAAAGTTGTAGCTTAAAATAAGAAACTTGTTTGGTGGTGGCACTGACCATGTAGCATGAAAGGAACAAAGAGAATCTTCTTTTTTTCCCGGAGGAAGTGGGGTGAGGCAGTCCTAAAATGTTTAAGACTGTCATCATGCAAAAGCTACAAGACTGCTTTACTGTCTGTGGAACAGTGCTGTCTGCTTCAGAGTCTGTCCTTCAGATTCTCTATGTAAGATTCTTTATGTAGAGTCTGATCGACAATCGCCAGTACCTGAACATTCGCCCTGGTAGTCTGCAGACTCCATTCTCACAAAGTAGACCAGTTAGCTCCCATCTCCTTTTATAAGAGTAACCCACCCTACTGTGTTCTCTGTCTCTCCCCAGGTCAGGTCCCTGTGATTAGCCTTTCCATAGAAACTACACTGAAAATTTTGTCACCACGATGGACCACAAATCCCCACGTCTACCAAACGATCTGTGAATTAATTGCAAGGGGGAAGAATGTTAAGAGCATCTGGCTGCAGCTCATGAGACTCATGTGACACAGGGATCAGTAAGTATTAATGATCTTCTTATCTTAGTCTTTAAAAGTTAAAGTTCTGCCAAAATATGTATAATAAAACATTCAGTTTTTTAAGAGTACAATTTGGTGGCATTAAGAGCATTCACACTGAAGAACAAATGTCACTACCACCCATTTCCAGACACTTTTCATTTATGAAACTAAAGGACCAATGAACAATGACTCCTCATCTTTCCCTGTGGCAGTCTACAGCAGTCCCACCCCACTTTGGCTGTTACTCATCTTTTCTGTTTTCCAAGCAACTGGAATCAGACACTATTTGTCTTTTATGGCTAGAGGGTTTTTTTTTTATCCATTTTACATATTGTTTTCAAGGTTCATCCACATTGCAGCATACATCAGAATAACAGAGAAGTAATATTCCATTCGTGTACTTTCCTCTCTTTGCATACTCATTCATTCATTGATGGTACTTGTGTCACACTACACTGTTGTGAATAACAAGATTACTGGTATGTTCACACAAACGTTCATTTTGAGATCTGCTGTCTGTTCGTTAGGATACACTCACAGGGGTTGCTGAATTGCATAGTAATTCTATTTTTAAGGTTTTTTTGTTTGTTTGTTTGTTTGTTTTGTTTTGTTTTTTGGTGAGCCTAAGTACTGTTTTACACAGTGATTGAACTATTTTACACTCTCAAAAGAACCCAAGATTTCCTAAATCTCTGCCTTTTGCAACAACTGCTTTCTGGATCTTAAATGATAGTCATCTAATATTTATGAAATGGCATCTCATTGTGGTTTTTGTGTTTCTCTGATGGTCAGTAATGTTGAACATCTTTGCCTGTATTTATTGACCATTTATCTATCTTCTCCAGAGCATGCTAATTTTAGTAATATGCCCATATTTTAATGGATTTTCTTATTGAGTTATGATCTTTTATTATTCTATGATATAATATTAATAATATCAATAATATTTTATTTTATTATTTTTATTTATTATTTAATTGTTCCTTTATCCTATGTAAATGTTACAAACATTTCTTCCTTCCCATTGATTGCCTAGTCACTCCATTTTATATAGGCTACAGTTCTAATGTTTGATACAGTCATTTGAACCTATTCTTTTGCCTCCTCTGTAACCTTTATTTTTTATATTGTCTTTCCACTGTTTTCTTTTATCAATGCTTTTTTCAATTTAATTCACTCAACTGAGTTTTTTTTCTTATTCACTTTAAATCTTGCTCACTGTCCTCCTCCTGGTCATCCCCTCCCACAATCCTTCACCCTTATCCCCTTCTCTGAGTGGCTGGGGACCCCCTCTCAGAAATCCCCTCCACCCTAGCACTTCAAGTCTCTACAAAAGCTAGGCTCTTCCTCTCCCACTGGGGCCAGACAAGGCAGCGCAGCTAAAAGAACACATCCCGAATACAGGCAACAGCTTTTCGGACAGCCCCCATTCCAGTTGTTCAGGACCCACATGAAGACCAAGCTGCACATCTGCTACATATGTCTTCACCATGTTTTCTGATGATGGGATAACCTTGATTGCCCCACTCATCACTCAATTTCCTAATACACAGCTTTATTAACATCATTGCTGTGTGTGCTTCTCACTCCCAGACTCTGATGCACAGCCTGGAGTGAGGCTACACGTGGCGAGCCAGCAAGCAGGCTGTAGGATTGGGGAATTAACGGTGATATGCTGGTTTCTGTTTACATGATTACCTTATCTGTAGGTCTGCTATAAACAGTAGCATCCTATTTGGTTTACTCAATGGCCATAGGATATCTTGTTCTTTTGTATGTATTTATTCACTCTTTACTGGTGGTTATATTTTCTATCTGTGCCATCTATTTCCTCTCTACTGGCATCATCTAAAAACTAACAATCATTTATCTACCCCAATGTAGGGCAGATGGGATGCTCTGTCAAGCAGTTAAGAGCTGTGGCTGCTGTTTGGGTCAGAGTTGATATTTTTGCCTTCCTGCCTTCAGTTCTTTAAACTTTTTCTTTGAATGAAGGTAGAGGCTTTGTGGCGCGTATTTAGGACAGAAAAAGCCCACACTGCTGGGGTGAGATTTGAAAGTATGTGCTGGGGAGTGATTGTGGCAATGGAATCTAAGCCGGGGAATGAGGGAAGCAGGGACATAAAGCCAGTGCGAAGCGGTGGGAATGTGACAGGCTCCATTAACTGTAGGAACCAACAGGGTTTAGTAAGTAGAAGAACAAGATGGTTCTCAGGCAGATGGCTGCTTGGAAAAGTGACTGCAGGGTTGACTGTAAATGGTAATGGCGGGGTCAGAGATGAGTAAAAGGATCCTATTCCTGCCCTCCTTGTGAAAATGTTACCCAGGAAGTGTAATTGTCTTCAATTGATAGCAGAAAGCACTAGTCTCAAACACAACTGATAAATATGTCTTTAATATACTAAAGATCCAGATTATGCACCTTGGTAGAACCTCTGAGGTCACTTGAATCTGGTACATTTTTTCCCTAATGGAGCATGTGAGTGAGAGGGGAGGATTTAGAATAGCCCCTTTGAATTCTTTAATGATTATATGATTGTTTTCAGTTTAGAAATTTATACCATTCTAAGACTATATCAATATTCTAAATTAGTTACATATACTTACAGGTCTTTCTCTTGTTACTTTCTAAATTCCCACCTTTAATTAGTTTCCTTTCCTTCGTGTGTGTGTGTGTGTGTGTGTGTGTGTGTGTGTGTGTGTGTGTAAGAGAGAGAGAGAGAGACAGAGACAGAGACAGAGACAGAGACAGAGACAGAGACAGAGACAGAGAGATGTTCTCATGTAAAGTCAGAGGACAGCTGGACAGTTTAGTGGAGTTAGTTCTCTCCTTCTCCCCCATCCCTTCTAGAAATCAAACTCAGGCTGTCTGGCTCCTGGGCCCAGTACCATATCAAAGGCTTGGATCCCTCCACTTCATACTTGACACATTTTTCCTCAACTTTCTCTATTTTTCTAAGCTTTTCAACAAAGCAATGTTGTTTTTGGTGGCCTCTGTTGTCTCTGTTTGTTTGTTCGTTGCTTGCAAATTTCACACTTACCTCCTTGAATTTTAACAATTTATCTACTTCAAATTTCCTTACATTTATTTTCATGTACCCTTTCTACTTCACTTTTTGAAGAGTTCTGGGGTAAATCCAATTGGCCTTTGTGAGGTTTTGGATACAGGACATCAAACTCCAGGGAGCTGCTTAGATCCCAGAAGAGTAGAAGAACAAAAGCACATGAAGTGTTCTTGGATCCTGATCTTAAAAGCCTGCTGAGAGTAGGTGGTACACACTCAAACAGATAATTTTTATATATTTTGAATTATCAAATTACTTCATCATGACATATATTACTTTTGGAGTTGGCTATATCACAGAAGCATGTTTAATTTTAGTTATTTTCATTTTTAATTTATTATCAGAAGTTATTAGAATTACCTGGCTTAAAAATGTTGCTATTGAAGATTTTCTGTTTCCAATTAACTATCATTAACGCCTTTCACAGGAGCTTGCATTAGCCAACTACATTCTGACCTATATGTTGACATTTTGTTGGCCTAGTGTAAGCCACATCTTTATGGAACCAAAAATGGCTGTCAAATGTGTTTGTTACAATGGGGCTGCCTGCCAAGACAGTTGAGTATGAAAACAGAGCAAAATAAAAACTAGAATCTGGATATCCTCCAACTCTTCCTTATTCTTTCAACCTCAGACTATACCTAGTTTTCCAGAATTATCCTCATTTCCACCCTTCTCTTCCTATGTCCACCCCATAGTCTGAATCTCTCATCTAAGTCCTATACAGGGAAACACTATTTTATAAACACACTCCTGGAGCATTCCCACCTTGGATTCATGCAGTACTGCTTGGGGTTGTCACAGTGTCTTAGAATTTTGTTACTGTGAAAAGACACCATGACCAAGGCGACTCTTACAAAGGAAAACATTTCACTGGGGGGCTGGCTTACAGTTTCAGAGGAATAGTCCATTCCCTTCATGGCCAGAAGCCTGGCAGCAGGCAGGCAGATATCTTGATCCAAAGAGAACATCAAGGACACTGGATGTGCTTTACATTGGCCTTAGCTTGAGCATTTAAGACCTCAAAGTCCCACCTTCATAGTGACACACTTCCTCTACAAGGACACATATCCTACAAGGCCATGGCCACTAATAGTGCCACTCCACATGGGCCAAGCATTCAAACACATAAGTCTATGGAAGCCAAACTTAATCAAACCACCACACAAAATCATTCCTGTCCTATTCCTTCTCTTCCTTCTTCCCTTCCCTCACTGCTTCCTTCCCTTTAGGATGAAGCTTAAAGTGGTACTGAATTGAAATCTTCATATAAGATTAGAAAATTTACTATTGTGTTGAGCCATGGTGAAGTGTTACCAACGTCCTGGCTTCTCAGAGTCTCTCTCCATATGTCTATCCAAATTGACTCATTTCAGAACATCATAAAGCTTCCTAGATTATTTAACTCAGTTCAACAACATAGACCCTTCAGACAAGCCTGTGAAGGTGTGTTTTAATACAAGACTATACATTATAATAACTAGAAAAATATTTAAATTTTAAAGAATCATCAAATCCTGCTATGTATTGTTGCCAAACCAAGAAGACTATTGTTTTTCTATAAAAATTTTCTAAAATTTTGAAGAAATATTTTCATGATAAGTTAATTCAGCCCAAATTCACATGTCTTTAGCCCTTCATAAAAATGGTGACAAACATCTCCTCCATGTTTTAATGTCACTGAAAACTGGTTTCAGCCTCTATTTTGCATTATTGAAATATTCTATATCATAATTTCTCTTAAATACTGTATCTTCGAGGTATACAAAATGATTTTATAACAAAATAAAATGTAAGGTTAACTACAAGATGAAAGTTTATGACGAAGAAGAGATGCCACTACAAAGTTCATAAATTATTTTACTTAGTATGATATAGATGAATATTATCTTAGAATTCGTGCTAAAAATGTGCCCAAAAAGAAATCATTTTAAATCCAACAAATTATTAAATTCATAACATTGTAACAGCTATTAAAAATAACCCCTTAGTCATTCTTGTAAAGATCAAAGTTATGTAACAGAAAGTAGAAACCTTGTTCATGATATTAATCTGTACTTATCCCTGGAGTGATTCTATAGATTACAGGTATTGATCAATTTGAAAATGCTACATTTTACAGAGTTCTTACTGACTGAGACATAATGAATTTCTGTATACTTGATAAGCATGCTTTGGTTCAGGTGTAGG
>NC_046168.1:35932556-35938017 GCF_011064425.1 Rattus rattus
TTTTCTGCCCAAGTCATTGATGTTGATAATAAAATTCAGAATGAGAGGAAAGAGAACATCGGTTCCATACCTCATTTCACTTTAAAGGGAATGATAATAGATGTGAAATCTATGAACGTATTCTTAAATGTAAAACTGAAATATTTAACTCATGTATTAACAAACCATTTGCAAACCTTTGAAAGTACTTGTAAGTCTGTGATCTGCTGCTGCTGCTGCTGCCGCCGCCAATGATGGTTTTCTCATTTCTTCATAATAATATTCTTAGTACTTGAAAATTAGCCACGGATTATTATATGTTGCATATCTTTAGCATACGTAAAATATAAAGTTTGTAATTACTAGATATTTATTTTGTATTCACACTGGTGTACAATCCACATTTTCCTCTAGCTGTCTCCCTATTTTTATGTCTCCATATTATAAATGTCAACACATAAGTCAGTCAATGCCAAGTTACCATGCTGAATGTCTCTCAGGTGTACTTGGTTCAAACTTTCCTTTGTCTCCCCCTTTTAGAAGAGTACCTCCAGGCTATCTGACATGGCCTGCCTTCCCACAGATCTCTCTGGCCTTGTGTCTGCTTACACTGTTGCAGTCTTGATGGCCTCCCAGCTACTCCACATGCCAAGAGTTTAAGCATTTTACAGCCTGAGAGCACAGGAGTGGGCTCTGCCCTTCCTATGAACTCAGTTTTCCCATGCTCATCCAGTTCTCCTCCTTGTTTCTGTCATCCCCTGTTCAAACGCCAGCTTCTCTCTTTCATGCTCACTAGATATCCTATACCATAACTTCACACCTGGCATGGCATACTCTATTTTCCTTATTTTGGTTTTTCAATTCTCTAAGACACCTAGTTACATCTAGTTGCTTATATATTCATTTTCTACCCATTTTACTATAGATCCTTGGAGAGGTTGGATTTTGTTTCTGTGTCCTAGGGTCTAGAACTTAGAAACCTGATAAGGAGTTGTCCATGTGTGTTTTGAGCAAGCAGAGAATAAATAAAACACATATTCATAAGGTTGTGACCTCATACCATTACAAATAATTTGGGAAGATAATTTTAGAAATGGTTTCTAATCGAAACCTTTAAAGCAAAGCATTAATGAAATTAGGACACTAGGAAATAGTGTACATAAAGATAGCAAATACGACCGGAAGAATGGCAATTTGAAGAGTTGAGCAAGTTATTCTAGCTGGGGTATAATCTTTGCTTAGGACAAGAAATGGGTACGCACTGGTCAAATGGAAATGATGCAAGAACAGAGCAACTTGCCATCCCAGTAACTTTGAGAGCTTTGTAAATTCAAATTACAAATATTGAAAAAAATAATCCAGCAAATTTGAAATCCTATCTGAGGGAAGTAATAGGGGAATTGCATGTATTTTAGAAATACCCCACCAGCTACCACATGCGCAATTGACAAGTAATGCAAAATAGTGGTAAGAAAATAGGTCGGCAGGGCCTCCTCGGAGGTAGTGGAGGCTTATAGGCAGTTGTATGTCTATCTCTGTCCAATTGAATTACCAGTGGAATTATAGGACCAACTATAAAACCTGTTCTCATAATAACATGAATATTTTCTCTCTGTAAAATTTAAAAACTATGGTGGACCATGGCTTTATAGAGATCCGACAAAATGCAAATTATTTGGAATGAATTTCCTCAATGTATAGTGTCTTTGTTTTGTTTTATTATTATTACTTTAAAAAAAGTCCAGCCATTCCTACCCCCATCCTTCCCCCCTCACAGTTCCTTATCCCAGTCATCCTCCCCCTGTCTCCAAGAGGATGTCCCCCAATTCTGCTAGGCCTTCCCACCCCTTGGGGCCTCAAGAATCTTGAAGGTTTTCTCACTGAGATTAGACCAGGCAGTCCTCTGCTATATATGTCTGTATATGTCGGGGCCTCAGATCAGCTCTTGTATGCTGCCTGGTTGGTGGCTGTCTTACTTGGGATACAAAATGTATGTTATTTTTATTTAATGAATGCATTTTTATTATTAAATAATAATTAATGAGCCATTAGTTGAGGCTAAACAGTAGTCCTTTGTGTATGCATATCACAGTTCATCATTCATTCTCTCATATAGTCCTTCATGCATTTAAAAGATAAAAAGTGACACCTTGGGAAATTACACCTTAAATATTTAAGTACTGCACAATATAAAATGGATTTTACTTCATTTAATTACACAGAATTTCTGCAATTCAGAAACAATATATGGGGTCAGAGGAGGTCACATCCCCAAGAATTGGAATTAAAGACAGCCATGAGCTATTACGTGGCTAGTAAGAAAAGAACATAAATTGTCAGCAAAAAGAACAAGTGAACTGTGTCTGAGTCCCAGCAACAGTATAACCTTAATAAAAGCACAGTCCCTTCACTTTATTCTTACTTTATCATATCTAAATGTGTTGGAATTGGAAAAGAAGGCTTGTATAAGACAAATACTTTCTGTACCACTGAGCTACATCCCACACTGACACTTAGCACTAAGAGACAAACATTACATTCAATCCTTTAGTCATGTATCTCTTTTAATAATTGTAACAACTCTGTCGGCTGTACATTGCTATTCTCATGCTGTAGGGAAAGAAACCAAATATCTCGAGTTAATGTCACACTAAAAGTAATTGGTCTGAGATGAAAGGATGCCTCTGAATAAAACGCCTGTGTTCCTGCATTGCAGTGTTTAGTGGTCTAGCCCCTTGTTTTGCAGGCATTTTTTTTACAAGCCTTAAATCCACACAGATTTGCTGACAGCCTTGAGATCTAGACCTTTGAAATACCCTTCAGGTTGTGAGAGAAGTACTGTCCCAGTGTTTATAATTAAAGTTCATTTCCCAATTGAATTCAACAACGTGTCTTACTGAGTTTTGTGTCCTTCCCAGACTTATGACTTTATTCCTATCTCCCCAGTAGCTGCATAGCTAAGCAACACTGATTTCATTCATTTAACTGAGGAACGTGTAACAGGGAAATCAGCAGTGACGTGGGCACTCTTAACTAAATGCCTGTGTTCATTCAGTTAAGTCTTCATCTTCCACATTCGCGTTGCCCTTAATCTGCATCAGACAAGTATCTCTGGCGAGTTCATTAGGTATGCATTCTGATTGCACTTAGAACCTTTGGAGCTGCTGTTAGGCACAGTGGAGATAATTAAGAGCCAAGGTCTACGCTGACATTAGAGCAGCATTTTCTCAAGAATCTGAGCTATCAGGAAGAAGTTTGAGTAGGTCGGATTCTATAGCTGTAGAGGCAAGCATCAGCTTTCCTCTAGTGTTCTTGCTTACTTTAGCTGAGGATACACATTTATCCTTTCTATTTCAAGAATGCTCAAGATATTTTGCTGTCTCCATAAAATATAAAAATAAATGTTTGCTTTTAGACCTATTTTATGTACCTATATACTATGGATTCCATAAATGTTCTATGGGCAAAAATAACTTACGAGTGGAAAATATTTTAATTGTATTCCTAACACAAAATATATTATTTATTATATATTGGCTTCTTATTATAAGTTGAATTCTGTTTTTTCCAGCTTTCAAATATATTTAGCTATAAAATATATTGATTGTAGATGTCCATTTCCAGTTTTCTTCTTTTGTTATATCCTGAAGTTTCTATCCAATGATGTAAACTCAAAAACCAAATTTGGAACATAGTCTCTGCTCTCATTACATTTGCATATTGGATTAGAATTAAATATTCTTTCTTCCTCAAAAGTTTGAGAAAATTTGCCATTGAAACTACCTGGGAGCACAAGTTTGTCTGGATTTTTTGGTTGTTAATTTTTCCTAGTTTTTCAACACTAGAAATTTAAAACAGGCCTTAAGTTTTTTACTGTTGAACTACATAATTCCTCATGACTAGATTTTGAAGTGTAAACTCGATGCTATTAGAACAGGACTATTCAAATAGCTCTTTTAAATTTACACTATTTATGTTTTGGAGAAATGTTTTCCATACCTTCCTCTGCCTTACCAATCTCCTCTCATGCTCCACAATACTTGATAGGAAGATGTATTATGTGCCATATTTCCAATATCCATTCATCAGCAGACGGCCTACTGGGTTGTTTCTATTTCCTACACATGTAAATGGAGCAATAAGCATGGCTGAGCAAGGATCTCTCGACCTGATCTCCTAGTCCAGACTCCATTAACGGTAAAACTGAGTCATACAGTAGAGGTTTTCTTTTTAGAAACCACCACACTGATTTACATAGTAACTGCCCCAATTTGTACTTCTGTTGCGTCAGAAAACTTTTGTGAACCCCAAAAAGGCCACCAAGGCTGATTTCGAAGTTATCATATTAGGAATATTTTATTTAAGCTCGACCATGGGACACACCACGCCTCTGATGTAGGAGAATGAGAAGGAGTCCCAAGACCAGTTTCAAGCAAGTGTTTACAGGAGGCAAGAAGGAAGTGTCTAGCTGGACACACATCTAATTGGAGGGCCATCATGGCCTTTATCATAATTGGCTGGTGTTGGGAGTCAAACTATAATCTTTTGTTTCTCTTCTGATTGGTGGATGATAGGAAGGGAAGTGTCAGGGGCAGGTTTGTAACTTAGAGGTGTAGATTTGTTGGGGAATAACCTGGAACCTAGTGAGAGATGCAGATTTTGTTGGGGGGGGTAACCTGGAAACTGGTGCTAGACATAGGTCTTGTTAGCTAACTTCACTTCATCTTTAGGTCAGGTGCTCTAAGATGGAGTCTAAGCTTAAGAGATCTGATCTCTCATTCCCTCCTTTGGCCAGTAACTAGAAGGCCCAAACATCCGGCTTCTTGGAGCCTGTTGTTGTCTAGATTTTAGAAGGGCAGAGAGTGACTCTTTATGACCATAAGTTGAATATTTATAAGTTTCTCTAATGTTTAATAAGGGTGTATTTAACTTTGGCCTTTGATTTTCCTGACTGTCCCTGAATGGTCAACAGAGACATAATATTTTTTGAGGGTCATATATAGTCTTTTTTATTGTGTCTAGGCCCCTTCTGATTTGTACTATCTCTGTCACAGAACCCAGAGACTCTTAGAGGTGGGAAATGTTTTCTCATAACATGATCAGTCATATTTTAAAGGTGGTCAGGGTTATCATCCTCTAGTCCTTGTGGTGTCCCTGAGGCTTGGGTAGGGACCCCATCAATGGGACACCGGAGGGAGCCTTGAGGTTGGTCTGGGTCATCTTTAATCTTAACTGGGTCCATGATTTCACTCTGCAATCTTGTCTATTTTCAGGGCAATGGGAGGGAACTTTTTAAGGGGGCTTTAATGATTCTTGACTGGATGGGAACCTGTTTTACAGAGAACACATAGTTTATACCAAACATGTTTATTAGCCCAGTGGATACATTTGAGACTGTCTAGCAACTCGTGATCTTCAAACTCACTGATATCCTCTGCCTGTATGTTAAGAACAAAGGGGGTGGGGTAGCCCTAAACATGGT
>NC_046168.1:35938027-36045527 GCF_011064425.1 Rattus rattus
TGAGCATCAGTGGAAGAAGAGGCCCTTGGTCCCATCAAGGCTCAATACGCCAATATAGGAGAAATTGAGGGCAAGGAGTTGGGAGGGAAGTGGGGAGGAGCACCCACATAGAAGCAGGGGGAGATAGTGGGTTTCTGAAAAGGAAACAAAGAGAGGGGATAACATTTGAAATGTAAATTTAAAATCCCAATAAAAAATGCCCAAGCCAACAGTGACATACCTACTCCAACAGGCAATATCTATAACCAGTGCCACTCCCTGGGCCAAGCATATTCAAACCACCACAAACCCCAATACAGTCTCAGCGTTCACAATCACTCTTTTCTTTTAGATTTCCAAGATTTCTCTCATTTTCTCTAGATGATGCTTATTCATTAAATCCTGGACCACTTCCAACAGATTCTCTTTGTTTTTATTCCTTGGTCTCTTATAAGCATCAACACAGACAATCTCTGATCTGTTTTCCCAGCATAAATATAATTCTCCTAACAGCTCACAGTTTATATACCCAGCTGCCCACTGAACAGCAATGGTTTGAAATGCTTGAATCACTTCAATATGTTAAAAGCCGATTTTCATTTTTATGAGCCCCAATTATGTGTTCTTATCTTTCCTTAACTCTGGAACTCGATGGTCAGCCACAAAGGCTTTTTGTAAATTATACCAAGAGTAGTATTGTGTGGACTCACCTTTCCCTTGGCTGCATAGGATACACTGACTTATTATCTCTCCTTTTTTCATTGGATATTTTCTTTATTTATATTTCAATGTTATCCCCTTTCCTGGTTTCCCTTCTGGAAACCCTCTAGCCCATACCCTCTGCCCTGCTTCTATAGGATGCTTCCCTACCCACCCACACGCTCCTACCTCTCTGCCCTGGAATTCCTCTACACTGGGACATCGAGCCTTTAGAGGACCAAGGGCCTCACCACCCATTGATGCCCAACAAGGCCATCCTTTGCTACATATGCAGCCAGAGTCACCAGTCTGTTCATATGTACTCTTTGGTCATTGGTTTAGTACCTGGGAGGTCTAGGGTTGGTTAATATTGCTCTTCATATGGGGTTGCAAACCCTTTCAGCTCCTTCTTTCTTTTCCCTAACTCCTCCATTGGGAACCTTTGCTCAGTTGGCTGTGAGCATATACTTCTGTATTTGTCAGGCTTTGGAATAACCTCCCAGGAGACATCCATATCAGGCTCCTGTCAGCAAGCTGTTCTTGGCATCTGCAATTGTGTCTGGGTTTGGCGTCTGTATGCAGGATGGATCCCCAAGTAGACCCATCTCTGGATGGCCTTTCCTTCAGTCTCTGGTCCATATGTTGTCTATGTATTTCCTTTACGCAGAGGCAATTCTGGATTAACTATCTGGAGATGAGTGGGTGGCCCCAATCTCCAACAAGGGGACTTGACTAACATCTAGACATGGTCTTTATAGGTTATACCTCCCCTTTGATGGGCATTTTGGCTAATCTCATTCCTTTTGGGTCCTGGGAGCCTCTTGCTTTCCTAGCATCTGGGACTTGCTGGTGGCTGCCCCTACCTCCCCATTCTCCATTGCTACACACCTCTGTTTCAATTCCTGACCCTCTGTTTACTATCCCTGTCTCCTCCCATACCTGATCCTGCCCCCCTTTTCCCCCTCTACCTCCTCTCTTTCTCCAAATTTCCTCCCACTCTCTACCTTCTGTGAGTATTTTGTTCCCCCTTCTAAGAACTGAAGCAGCCACACTTTGGTCTTCCTTCTTCTTGAGCTTCATATAGTCTCTGAATTGTATCTTGTGTATTCTGAGATTTTGGGCTAATAACCACTTATCAGTGAGTGCATACCATGTGTGTTCTTTTGGGAATGGGTTACCTCACTCAGGATATTGTCTAGTTCCATCCATTTGCCTAAGAATTTCATGATTAGCTGAGTAATACTCCATTGTGTAGATGTACCCCATTTTCTGTATTCATTCTTCTGTTGAAGGACATCTGGGTTCATTCCAGCTTCTGACTATTATAAATAAGGCTGCTATGAACATAGTGGAGCATGTGTCCTTGTTATGTGTTGGAGCATCTTTTGGGTATATGCCCAGGAGAGGTATAGCTGGGTCCTCAGGTAGTAAGTATTATATCCAATTTTCTGAGGAACCTCCAGACTGATTTCCAGAATGGTTGTATCAGTCTGCAATCCCACCAACAGTGGAGGAGTGTTCCTCTTTCTCCATATCCTCGCCAGCATCTGCTTTCACCTGAGTTTTTTTATCTTAGCCATTCTGACTGGTGTGAGGTGGAATCTCAGGGTTGTTTTGATTTGCATTTCCCTGATGACTAAGGATGATGAAGTCTTTAGGTACTTCTCAGCCATTCAATATTCATCAGTTGATAATCCTTCATTTAGCTCTGAACCCTATTTTTAAATAAGGTATTTGGTTCTCTGGACTCTAACTTCTTGAGTTCTTTCTATATATTGTATATTAGCCCTTTATTGTATGTGGAATTGTTAAAGATCTTTTTCCCAATTTTTTGGTTGCTGTTTTGTCCTATTGATGATGTCCTTTGCCTTATAGAAATTTTGAAATTTTATGAGGTTCCATTTGTTGATTGTTGATCTTAAAATATAAGCCATTGGTGTTCTACTCGGAAAAATTCCCTCTTTGTTCAAGGCTCTTCCACACTTTCCTTCTATTAATATGAGTCTATCTGGTTTTATGTGGAGGTCCTTGATCCACTTGGACTTGAGCTTTGAACAGGCAGATAAGAATGGATCAATTTGCATTCTTCTCCATGATGAACTCCAACTGAACCAGCATCATTTGTTGAAAATGCTGTCTTTTTTCCACTGGATGGTTTTAACTCTTTTGGCAAAGATCAAGTGACCATAGGTGTGTGGGTTCATATCTGGTTCTTCAATTCTATTCCATTGATCTACCTGCCTATCTCTGTACCAACACCATGCAGTTTTTATCACTATTGCTCTGTAGTACTGCTTGAGGTCGGGGATGTACCTCTTGACTTCCAGCTTTGCCAACATGATTTGTTTTGGACAATGCAGTGATACCTGATGAAGTTCCAAAGACCATTGTTACTGTTCACTGTCCCAAGTTATGCAATTAGTCCAGGTGTTCATGAACACATGAATGTGTAAATAAGTTGTAAGCTATACATACATTGAGGCCTTGTTTAGCCATAAAGAAAAATTAAATCACATCATTGAAACAAAAATGGATAGAAATATACTTCACAGTATTAAGCAGTCTCAGCCAAACAGATGTAGGTTTTCTCTCATATGTGCACTCTGGACTTTACAAAACATAAAATATTGTTTTTCTTCCTATGGGATTGCAAACCCCTTTAACTTCTTCAGTCGTCCTCTAACTCTTCCATTGCAGTTCCTGTGTTCAGTCCGATTGTTGGCTGCAAGCAATATCAACCAAGCAGATCCCCCCGCCCCCCGCCTCCAGAGTTCCAAAGGACCAAACTACCAACCCAAGAGTACACATGGAGGGACCCATGTCTCCAGCTGCATATGTAACAGAGAATGGCCTTGTTGGGCATCAGTGGGAGGGGAGGCCCTTGGTCCTGTGAAGGCTTGGTGTCCTAGCAATACTCGTCAATACTAGGGCAGTGAGGCAGAAGTGGGCAGGTGGATGGGAGAGCACCCTCATAGAAGCAGGGGGAGGGGGATGGGATATGGATATGGAGGAGAAACTGGAAAGGGGGATAATATTTGAAATATGTAAATAAATAAAATAACCAATTGAAAAACATGAAATGGGGCTGGGGAGATGGCTCAGTGGTTAAGAGCATTGACTGATCTTCCAGAGGTCCTGAGTTCAAATCCCAGCAACCACATGGTGGTTCGCAACCATCTGTATAAAGATCTGATGCTCTCTTCTGGTGTGTCCGAAGACAGTTACACTATACTTATATATAAATAAAAAGAAAACATAAAATGTGAAAAGAGCAGATGAACTATTTATGAAACAAATGGTCAGTCAAAAAGGGAAAAGAAATAGGAAAGGATTTTAGGGATGATTAGGAACAATGTAACTGATACAAATTCATGAAATCATATGAGTTTTTATACATATTATCTTATACAATGAGTATATGCTAAATTAAGGCCACTGAGCTTGTTATTTTTATTCTGAGTAACTCATGTCTGCTGAGCTAAGAACGTGAAGAGCAGTACTATTGCATGAATTCACCTTTGCCTTGGCTGTATAGAATACATTGATTTATCATTTCTTCACTTCCAGCTTTGCCAAAATTAGCCATTTGGAGTAAAATTGGATCCAACCTGATGCTGTGAGTCAAACACAGTAATGCTCAAGTTCAGTCGGTAGCTGTATGAATAAGAAGAAAAATGCAATATACACTAATTTTTGCAATCCATGCTTACAACTGATTGATTCTCATTATTCTACTGATTATGGTCCCATATAATGATCATGTGATTACATTTTAGGAACATGATTATTTTTATACTAATATTTTCAGTGACCAGTATAATGCCTAAAGCATCAGAAAATTAATTGTGGATGACAAACTAGTACAAGAAAGAATAAATTCTTAAAAGAGAAACAGAAGTCAACATTTTTGTTTTCTTCTTGTTATTGAAGAAATAAATGACAGCATGAAGAATATATTTTACCCTATTCTCAGTAACCTTTTCTAAAACAAAAACCTATATTCACTCTTTCTGTAAAGTCTCAGGATACCTATAACTAGAAATAGTAAATTCCAAGCACATTTATGAGTAGTGTGTTTTAAAATATTATGGGGTAGAACAAGATATTTATCCTGATAAGACACTATCCCTGAAGGTACAGCTTTACTGAATCCTATAGCTTTGAAAAATACTGTTAGGAAAGAAGTTATAATTAAACAAGAGTAATATCCTTCTTAAGAAATGCTGTTGTAACAAAACTAATTACATCCCTATTATCTCTACATATCGGATAAAACTAAATAGTCAAATCAAATTAATTTCAGCAGTCCATTTATTCCATGTCTCCTCCAATCTGCGCTCCTCAGGGTTTTCAAACCTTATTCCTATTTTTAATCAATTCAATAAAACTCATTGTGTTTTTATCTTTGTCCTTCAGAATTTTGTTATATGTATGTTTTATATTCACACCATCATTTAATATATAATCTTTGAAGAAGTACATATCTAAAATATTTTATCTCTCTCCTTATACTTACCTTACTTTGTGTTCGTAGATATATGTGCCTGTATTTCCATGGGAAGGATCACTACACTGTATGTTTTCTAGATTCCTTGAAAATAGAAATTATGAGGTCTCATTTTTAGTTACCCAAAATACCTACTTCAAGTTTCATATACATAAAAATGTCTTCATTAACTTAGACCTATATACATGTTAAATTCTGGAAAGGACATAAAATAATGTAATTATAAGATAATTCAGAGAAATATCAACCAGTAAAATCTATTGAACTTATAGAGTATTTAACAAAAAACCTGGAACTAAAATTTTGGACTCTGTCACTGTGTAACCATGACACTGGCAGCACATAGTCTCCTGCAGTGATCAGCCTGCAAACATACTGCTGTACTCTCTGAAACAGTCTAGAACTGAAAGGCCACAGTAACTTGAGGCAGTTAGCATTTCTCTTCAAGTGACTTCAAGCAAACGTCTTTGATATATTTCATTATAAGAGAGCCACTTCAGAAATGATTAAACAATAATGATTATTGGTGGTAAAGCAATGTATTCGTTATGCCTCTGTGGCTATGATAAAAAATTATGACCAAAAGCAACTCAGTGAGAAAAGGGCTTATCTCATGCTATACTTCCAGACAATAGTCCATCACTGGGTAGGGGTCAGGACAGGAACTCAACATAGAATGGGCCTTGTCTGGCATCAATGGGAAGAGAGGCCCTTGGTCCTGTGAAGGCTTGATGCTCCAGTGTAGGGGAATGCCGGGGGGGGCGGGGGAGTTGGTAGGGGAGCACCCTCATGGAAGCAGGGGATGTGGGGATGAGATGGGAGGATTCTGGAGGGGAAACTGTGAAAGGAGATAACAATTGAAATGTAAATAAAGAAAATATCCAATAAAAGAAAAAAGATAGGAAACTAGATGTAGGAACTGAAGCAGAAGCTATGGAGGAATTCAGCTCACACTCCAAGGCTTGCTCAGCCTGCTTTCTTACATATCCCAGGATATCCGCCCAGGGGTGGTACTGCCTACCCTGATCTGGGCTCTCCCATGCAATCATATTCAAGACAATATCCACACAGAGAGACTAGCCTACACGTTAATCCTATGAAGCTGTTTTCTTGAGTAAGATTCCCTTTTCCCAGTTATATCTACATTTGTGTCCAATTGTCAAAACCCAACCAGCACAAATTAGTAAATGCTACTTTGAAAAGCAACTTGTGCTGTTTGTGATATTTTTGAGACTGTGTATCTGACTTGGTGAATAAGGAGCTAATGATGTTGACAACAGTGGAAACACTATGTTGTAGTCTTTAGGATATATGTATTAACTGTACTTCTCTGTGATTACCCCACACATCTTTGCCACACTAAGAAAGATGGGATATATATTAATGCAGTAAGATGGAACTTCAAGAACTAGAGAGATGGCTCAGTGGTTAAGAGCACTGACTGCTCCTCCAAAGGTCCTGAGTTCAATTCCCAGCAACCACATGATGGCTCACAACCATCTGTAATGAGATCTAATACCCTCTTCTGGTGTGTCTTAAGTGTGTACTTACATAAAACAAATAAAAAAAAAGATACAACTTCAGGTAACTTTTGTGTAGTCTAGTTTGGGTTTACAAAATTAGCAGTGAATAAATAACTCTTTTAGATAGGTTTCTGGATTCTTAAGGTGAATTAGAACAGTCTCCCAAATTTTAAGAATTTGTTATACTGGAAGTGTCAATGGAATGATAGATTATTTTTCACTGAAAGGATGTGGGAAGACTTGACAGTTTGTCAATGTATTCAACAAAGGCATTGTCTTTCCACATGTCAGATGGCCTCGTATCCTCAATTTGTCTCATGGAAAAGTTGCAGTCATGTTACTCTGAAAGACTGTGTCAATGTATTGGTCATGTTTTGTTTCACATCTTTAAACAGAAGCTAGGTCTTTGAAAATAATGATCTAGAATTTGATAAGACTTTATTCTTGATGAGACTTTGTAAGCAGGCAAAATACATGGTGACATGGTACACCCTCTTCTCTCTTGGTGTGCAGTGCTAGAATCCCTGCACAGCAAATGGCATTTCTGATGCTGTTGGCATTTCTGTTGCTGTTGTCAGCTGCTTTTTTTTTTGTACTCCTACTTCTACTCAACTAGTATTAGATCAGAGTCCTCTTTATCCCATTGTTCATCTTACTCTTCTTTCCCTTCCTGACACAGTGTCTCATGTAGTCTAGACATACTTTAACTCACTAGCTATATATGGCTGAGAATTCCTGATTCTCCTGTTACTTCCTGATGGCTGGGATTGCAAGATTGTGTCACTATGTCTGGTATATATAGCAGTGGGAACTCAACTGAGGGCACTGTATATGCTAGGAAAGCTCCCTATCCATTAGGCTACATCCCAGACCTGACTCTATTGTGAGCACAATAGATTATTCTCTTTCAAACTGATCAGATGTAATTAAAGATTATAACTGCCATTCAACATATATGAGCTGAATTGACTGTAGGTTTGGTGAGCATGTTAAGTGATTATGAGGAATAATTGGATGTTGAGCTATTTCTATGTCATTCTGTGTATGTTTTCTAACATCTGAATAGACAGTGTATTCAGTGTTGAGGTCTATGTGCAGTGAAATAGTGATGAAATATTGCTTATATACATTATTTAATTGTGTTACAATATACCACTGTCCCCGTAGTATCAGTAGATCATCAAATGCTCCTGTGGAGCTATATTTTGGTTATATAATAAGAGACTTTAAAATTATTTAAATTTACTTTTATTTACTGGGTTTGTAGTGGGCATATTTTCACAGTGGCACACATACAAAGATCAGTAAACAACCTGGGGGAAACAGTTCTCTCCTCCTACCAAGTAATCTGGCATGGTGGCAAGCACTTTGGCCTGCTAAGCCATCTCATTAACCCTGTTCATGTTTCATTCATAATGAACAACTGAGATAGGATATTCAGCAATGAATGAAGTATTGTACTTTTGTTTGGCTTGGTTTGATTCATTTAACTCACAACCATAAAGACTGGCAGTGTGTAGAGCATGGCCTAGGCTTAGGCCAGTGTCCCCTTTAATTGCATCACTTCATAGAGGGTTCTGGGAAGGCACATGACATTACCTGACAGAGACAGGGAACATGCTAATCTATATCTCTGTCCTTCTGAAGCTACCAGAATGGAATCTTCTACATCTAATCTCTTTCTGAAGTCCCACCTCTACATGCTATGGCCCAAGTGGATTATAGTGTCGATAATGCTAGCAATTATGTGACTTGCTTAAACTATTCGATGAGCTGGGCAAGCCACAGTGAAACAATCACAGTTTCACACCAAATGCAAGAGAAGTGTGAATGGTAGGGTTGCTCGTTATTCTTCTCATGAAGACAATAATGTAGTGAAGACATTTCACCTTCAAATTTTCATTCAGAAAATGGGACTCTTAATGCAGCCAATCCACTCTTGACATTATCTGAAGAATGAGTATTTCAGAGTAGGCTGTTTAAGGAAAATATTTCCTCAGGGTCTATTTATTATCCTTCATTGACTTTCTGACTTACCAAGTCATTTCAAAGCTAAATTTCCAGGTCATTCTCTTTACTCGGAAAAAATAGATTTGTCCTATTAACAGTCCATCTTTCAAAAGAAAGTATTTGCTTTCTTAGTTAGTAAGGCTGAACTACTTGGGCACTGAAGCCATATCAGGAGAAAAGACAAAATTTTAAATATTCTAAAAGTAGGGTTTCCAAATTCTCTCAGACATTATATGTTCTCAAATTCTATTTCAAAGCATGGTATATAATATGAATCAGCTATGACCTGCCTCCACATGCTGAAGTAACTAGGGCACCATCATTTCATTTATTCAGTTCTAAAGCTCATTTAGGTATATTTTTGTAATAAAACCTTATATCCTACTTACTATGGATTAAAATGGCTGATAAACTGTGGCTTACATACTAACTCTATCATGGCCAACCTGTATTATCAAAGAATTTCAGCCATTAGTTCCTTTGATCATAGAAAGAAAATATTTCCAGTTAAGAGATTTTTCTAAGAAAGAAAATTAACTGTGACAGAATCTGGTGATAGGTATTTTCTGTTTTCTGGCTTTTAAACAAAATTTAGTGGTATAAGTCTTTATATTCTCCAGAGAAAACTCACATTGATATTTTATATCCACATTTCAGAAGGAAAAGGTGAACTTCCATTTGAAACAGACTTTTCAGTTTTGGCTGCTTGGGTACTAAGAGCCTGTGCCCTGCCACTGTTCCTGCAACTTGTGTTTCAAGTGTTTTGGCTACTGACGCTCATGGTCCTTCCCTTCCCAAACACTGAAATGTCAACTGGAGCAGGGATCCAGAGGACAGAAACCCTTTTGCCTGACAGAGGAAACAACTCTTTCTAGCTTCTTTCCAGAAATGTCCAAGAATCGGGGCGTTAGGTAAGAGCAGCCCTTTAGACACCGTTGGAGCCATCTCCTGTTCTCTCACAGTTCTCTGTGTTGCTGACGTTACGCTCAGTCAACCCACTCATCATATCTCTGTCTCAGCCTCTGCAAGGCCAGGCTCATCCAAACCAATGAGTGTGATGTGTGCATAGTGCTTCATTGTAAATTATAGCCAAATCTGCCTTTGAATTCTGTAGGCTTAGATTTTGCAAAACCTATTTTTTAATAAGGATCCTTAAAGTTTTATCATCCCTTCTAGCAACCACCCCCAAAAAGGTGGTGGAAAGGAAGGCTAATAAAGCAAGGAAAGGATGTGGACCTGTTTAGATATATTTCCTTGGAGCAATTCAAGTCTGCATTGTCAGGACATCAGCAGTTCAGTTCACACGAATCAGCAGCAGCAGCTCAATCCACTCCCAAACTATTCACCAGTCAGCAACAGCAGGTCTGTCTAGAAGAAACTGCAAGGCTCTGCCAATTGACCCGAGTCTACAGAAGTGGCAAAAGGCTACCAGAACACTACAGAAGTTTTTTTGTGTTTCTCTCTATGAAGTCACAACAAATTATGACTAACAAAGAATGGCAAGGCATACCAATACCATCCTGCTTCTTCAGCAAAGAAAAGTGTCAGCAAAGCCCAACAATGCCCAGTAAAGAACAGCAAGGCACACCAATATCATCCAGCATTGTCTACTGTCAGCTGGGCTATATTTATGTCCTGTTCAAATGTTACATGTCCTCTCAAACATCCACTCTACCAAAACATCACATGCCCCTTCTCCAAGCTGTCTCCAGAAAACACCACTTGTCCATACTTTTTTTTTTATATTAACTTGAGTATTTCTTATTGACATTTCGAATGTTATTCCCTTTCCCGGTTTCCGGGCAAATGTCCCCCAAATACCTCCCCCTTCCCTTCTTTATGGGTGTTCCCCTCCCCATCCTCCCCATTGCCGCCCCCCCCAACAATCATGTTCACTGGGGGGCAGTCTTAGCAGGACCAAGGGCTTCCCTTCCACTGGTGATCTTACTAGGATATTCATTGCTACCTATGAGGTCAGAGTCCAGGGTCAGTCCATGTATAGTCTTTTAGGTAGTGGCTTAGTCCCTGAAGCTCTGGTTGCTTGGCATTGTTGTTCATAAGGAGTCTCGAGCCTTTTCGAGCTCTTCCAGTTTTTTCTCTGATTCCTTCAACGGGGGTCCTATTCTCAGTTCAGTGGTTTGCTGCTGGCATTCGCCTCTGTATTTGCTGTATTCTGGCTGTGTCTCAGGAGCGATCTACATCCGGCTCCTGTCGGCCTGTACTTCTTTGCTTCATCCATCTTGTCTAATTGGGTGGCTGTATATGTATGGGCCACATGTGGGGCAGTCTCTGAATGGGTGCTCCTTCTGTCTCTGTTTTAATCTTTGCCTCTCTCTTCCCTGCCAAGGGTATTCTTGTTCCCCCTTTTAAAGAAGGAGTGAAGCATTCAAATTTGGATCATCCATCTTGAGTTTCATGTGTTCTATGCATCTAGGGTAATTCAAGCATTTGGGCTAATAGCCACTTATTAATGAGTGCATACCATGTGTGTTTTTCTGTGATTGGGTTACCTCACTCAGGATGATATTTTCCAGTTCCAACCATTTGTCTATGAATTTCATAAAGGCATTGTTTTTGATAGCTGAGTAATATTCCATTGTGTAGATGTACCACATTTTCTGTATCCATTCCTCTGTTGAAGGGCATCTGGGTTCTTTCCAGGTTCTGGCTATTATAAATAAGGCTGCTATGAACATAGTGGAGCACATGTCTTTTTTATATGTTGGGGCATCTTTTGGGTATATGCCCAAGAGAGGTATAGCTGGATCCTCAGGCAGTTCAATGTCCAATTTTCTGAGGAACCTCCAGACTGATTTCCAGAATGCTTGTACCAGTCTGCAATCCCACCAACAATGGAGGAGTGTTCCTCTTCTCCACATCCTCGCCAGCATTTGCTGTCACCTGAGTTTTTGATCTTAGCCATTCTCACTGGTGTGAGGTGAAATCTCAGGGTTGTTTTGATTTGCATTTCCCTGATGACTAAAGATGTTGAACATTTCTTTAGGTGTTTCTCAGCCATTCGGCATTCCTCAGCTGTGAATTCTTTGTTTACTTCTGAACCCCATTTTTTAATAGGGTTATTTGTCTCCCTGTGGTCTAACTTCTGGAGTTCTTTGTATATTTTGGATATAAGGCTCTATCTGTTGTAGGATTGGTAAAGATCTTTTCCCAATCTGTTGGTTGCCATTTGTCCTAACCACAGTGTCCTTTGCCTTTACAGAAGCTTTGCAGTTTTATGAAATCCCGCTTGTCGATTCTTGATCTTAGAGCATAAGCCATTGGTGTTTTGTTCAGGAAATTTTTCCAGTGCCCATGTGTTCCAGATGCTTCCTAGTTTTTCTTCTATTAGTTTGAGGTGTCTGGTTTGATGGGAGGTCCTTGATCCACTTGGACTTAAGCTTTGTACAGGGTGATAAGCATGGATCAATTTGCATTCTTCTACATGTTGACCTCCAGTTGAACCAGCACCATTTGCTGAAAATGCTATCTTTTTTCCATTGGATGGTTTTGGCTCCTTTGTCAAAAATCAAGTGACCATAGGTGTGTGGGTTCATTTCTGGGTCTTCAATTCTATTCCATTGGTCTATCTGTCTGTCTGTGTACCAATACCATGCAGTTTTTATCACTATTGCTCTGTAATATTGCTTGAGTTCAGGGATAGTGATTCCCCCCGAAGTCCTTTTATTGTTGAAAATAGCTTTAGCTATCCTGGGCTTTTTGTTATTCCAGATGAATTTGCAAATTGTTCTGTCTAACTCTTTGAAGAATTGGATTGGTATTTTGATGGGGATTGCATTGAATCTGTAGATCGCTTTTGGCAGAATGGCCATTTTTACTATATTAATCCTGCCAATCCATGAGCATGGGAGATCTTTCCATCTTCTGAGGTCTTCTTCAATTTCTTTCTTCAGAGTCTTGAATTTCTTATTGTACAGATCTTTTACTTGCTTGGTTAAAGTCACACCGAGGTACTTTATATTGTTTGGGTCTATTATGAAGGGTGTCGTTTCCCTAATTTCTTTCTCGGCTTGTTTCTCTTTTGAGTAGAGGAAGGCTACTGATTTATTTGAGTTAATTTTATACCCAACCACTTGGCTGAAGTTGTTTATCAGCTTCAGTAGTTCTCTGGTGGAACTTTTGGGATCACTTAAATATACTATCATATTATCTGCGAATAGTGATATTTTGACTTCTTCTTTACCAATCTGTATCCCCTTGATTTCCTTTTGCTGTCTGATTGCTCTGGCTAGAACTTCAAGAACTGTATTGAATAAGTAGGGAGAGAGTGGGCAGCCTTATCTAGTCCCTGATTTTAGTGGGATTGCTTCAAGTTTCTCTCCATTTAGTTTAATGTTAGCAACTGGTTTGCTGTATATGGCTTTTACTATATTTAGGTATGGGCCTTGAATTTCTATTCTTTCCAGGACTTTTATCATGAAGGGGTGTTGAATTTTGTCAAATGCTTTCTCAGCATCTAATGAAATGATCATGTGGTTTTTATCTTTAACTTTGTTTCTATAGTGGATTATGTTGATGATTTTCCATATAGTAAACCATCCCTGCATGCCTGGGATGAAGCCTACTTGATCATGGTGGATGATTGTTTTGATGTGCTCTTGGATTCGGTTTGCCAGAATTTTATTGAGTATTTTTGCATTGATATTCATAAGGGAAATTGGTCTGAAGTTCCCTTTCTTTGTTGGGTCTTTGTGTGGTTTAGGTATAAGAGTAATTGTGGCTTCATAGAAGGAATTCGGTAGTCCTCCATCTGTTTCAATTTTGTGGAATAGTTTGGATAGTATTGGTATGAGGTCTTTTATGAAGGTCTGATAGAATTCTGCACTAAACATGTCTGGACCTGGGCTCTTTTTGGTTGGGAGTCCTTTAATGACTGCTTCTATCTCCTTAGGCGTTATGGGGTTGTTTAAATTGTTTATCTGTTCCTGATTTAACTTCAGTACCTGGTATCTGTCTAGGAAATTGTCCATTTCCTCCAGATTTTCAAGTTTTGTTGAATATAGGCTTTTGTAGTAGGATCTGATTGATGATTTTTTGAATTTCCTCTGAATCTGTAGTTATGTCTCCCTTTTCATTTCTGATTTTGTTAATTTGGAAACACTCTCTGTGTCCTCTCCTTAGTCTGGCTAAGGGTTTATCTATCTTGTTGATTTTCTCAAAGAACCAACTTTTGGTTCTGTTGATTCTTTCTATGGTCCTTTTTGTTTCTACTTGACTGATTTCAGCTCTGAGTTTGATTATTTCCTGTCCTCTACTCCTCCTGGGTGTATTTGCTTCTTTTTGTTCTAGAGCTTTTAGGTGTGCTGTCAAGCTGCTGACATATGCTCTTTCCTGTTTCTTTCTGCAGGCACTCAGCGCTATGAGTTTTCCTCTTAGCACAGCTTTCATTGTGTCCTATAAGTTTGGGTATGTTGTACCTTCATTTTCATTAAATTCTAAGAATTCTTTAATTTCTTTCTTTATTTCTTCCTTGACCAGGTTATCGTTGAGTAGAACATTGTTCAAATTCCACATATATGTGGGCGTTCTTCCTTTATTGTTATTGGAGACCAGCTTTAGGCCGTGGTGGTCCGATAGCACGCATGGGATTATTTCTATCTTTCTGTACCTGTTGAGGCCCGTTTTTTGACCAATTATATGGTCAATTTTGGAGAAAGTACCATGAGGAGCTGAGAAGAATGTATATCCTTTTGCTTTAGGATAGAATGTTCTATAAATATCTGTTAAGTCCATTTGGTTCATGACTTCTCTTAGTCTGTCTACGTCTCTGTTTAATTTCTGTTTCCATGATCTGTCCATTGATGAGAGTGGGGTGTTGAAATCTCCTACTATTATTGTGTGAGGTGCAATGTGTGTTTTGAGCTTTAGTAAGGTTTGTTTTATGTATGTAAGTGACCTTTCATTTGGAGCATAGATATTAAGGATTGAGAGTTCATCTTGGTGGATTTTTCCTTTGATGAATATGAAGTGTCCTTCCTTATCTTTTTTGATGACTTTTAGTTGAAAATCAATTTTATTCGATATTAGAATGGCTACTCCAGCTTGCTTCTTCAGACCAATTGCGTGGAAAGTTGTTTTTCAGCCTTTCACTCTGAGGTAGTGTCTGTCTTTGTCTCTGAGGTGTGTTTCCTGTAGGCAGCAGAATGCTGGGTCCTCATTGCATATCCAGTTTGTTAATCTATGTCTTTTTATTGGGGAGTTGAGACCATTGATGTTGAGAGATATTATAGGATTATTGCTTCCTGTTATATTCGTATTTGGATGTGAGATTATGTTTGTGTGCTTTCTTCTCTTTGTTTTGTTGCCAAGACGATTAGTTTCTTGCTTTGTCTAGGGTGTAGCTTGCCTCCTTATGTTGGGCTTTACCATTTATTATCCTTTGTAGCACTGGATTTGTAAAAAGATATTGTGTAAATTTGGTTTTGTCATGGAATATCTTGGTTTTTCCATCTATGTTAATTGAGAGTTTTGCAGGATACAGTAGCCTGGGCTGGCATTTTTGTTCTCTTAGGGTCTGTATGACATCAGTCCAGGATCTTCTGGCCTTCATAGTTTCTGGCGAAAAGTCTGGTGTGATTCTGATAGGTTTGCCTTTATATGTTACTTGACCTTTTTCCCTTTCTGCTTTTAATTTTCTTTCTTTGTTTTGTGCATTTGGTGTTTTGACTATTATGTGATGGGAGGAGTTTCTTTTCTGGTCCAATCTATTTGTAGTTCTGTAGGCTTCTTGTATGCCTATGGGTATCTCTTTTTTTTAGGTTAGGGAAGTTTTCTTCTATGATTTTGTTGAAGATATTTACTGGTCCTTTGAGCTGGGAGTCTTCACTCTCTTTTATACCTATTATCCTTAGGTTTGATCTTCTCATTGAGTCCTGGATTTCCTGTATATTTTGAACCAGTAGCTTTTTCTGCTTTACATTATCTTTGACAGTTGAGTCAATGATTTCTATGGAATCTTCTGCTCCTGAGATTCTCTCTTCTATCTCTTGTATTCTGTTGGTGATGCTTGTATCTACGGCTCCTTGTCTCTTCCTTTGGTTTTCTATATCCAGGTTTGTTTCCATGTGTTCTTTCTTGATTGCTTCTATTTCCATTTTTAATTCCTTCAATTGTTTGATTGTGTTTTCCTGGAATTCTTTTGGGGATTTTTGTGATTCATCTCTATAGGCTTCTACTTGTTTATTTATGTTTTCCTGGAATTCTTTCAGGGATTTTTGTGATTCCTCTCTGTAGGCTTCTACTTGTTTATTTATGTTTTCCTGTGTTTCTCTAAGGGAGTTCTTCATGTCTTTCTTGAAGTCCTCCAGCCTCATGATCAAATATGATTTTGAATCTAGATCTTGCTTTTCTGGTGTGTTTGGATATTCCGTGTTTGCTTTGGTGGGAGAATTGGGCTCCGATGATGCCATGTAGTCTTGATTTCTGTTGCTTGGGTTCCTCATGCCTCTCGCCATCAGATTATCTCTAGTGTTACTTTGTTCTGCTATTTCTGACAGTGGCTAGACTGTCCTATAAGCCTGTGTGTCAGGAGTGCTGTAGACCTGTTTTCCTGTTTTCTTTCAGCCAGTTATGGGGACAGAGTGTTCTGCTTTCGGGTGTAGTTTTCCTATCTACAGGTCTTCAGCTGTTCCTGTGGGCCTGTGTCTTGAATTCACCAGGCAGGTCGCTTGGAGCTGGAAGGCTTGTCTTACCTCTGGTCCCGAGGCTCAAGTTTGCTCATGGGGTGTTGCTTATGAGCTCTCCGCGGAGGCAGCAACCAGGAAGATCTGTGCCACCCTTTCTGGGAGCTTCCGTGCACCAGGGTTCCAGATGGCGTTTGGTGTTTTCCTCTGGAGTCAAAGATGTGGGCAGAGTGTAGTCTCTTCTGGTTTCCCAGGCGTGTCTGCCTCTCTGAAGGTTTAGCTCTCCCTCCCACGGGATTTGGGTGCAGAGAACTGTTTATCTGGTCGGTCCCTTCAGGTTCCAGTGGTGTCTCAGACGCACCGGATTTGCTGCTCCTGTGCCCTTATCCAAGAGAGCCAAGAGGCCGTATACAGTTTCCTCTTGGGCCAGGGATTTGGGCAGGGGTGGGCAGTGTTGGTGGTCTCTTCCGCTCTGCAGTCTCAGGAGTGCCCACCTGTCTCAGCCCTACTTGTCCATTCTTAGCAAAACATCCTCCCACATGTCTGCTTCAAAAAAAAAAAATCCTCTCATAATATCACATGACACAACTGAGTCAACAAAGAAATCAGAAATTTCTGCTTCAGAATTTAAGTTTTAGAAGTAGACAAATGTGTATTTTTATGTAGTTATTTTATTTTTATTCATTTTGGGGACTAATATAAGATTAGGCCAGGCAGGCAACTGGAGGACATTAGAAATAAGGATTAGAAAAAAAGGACCTTAGCTTTCTGCTGGAATTTTCTCATTCTGGAAAGCCTCTCATGGAGACATGGACTGTTGCTCCGTAGTACAGCTTGAGGTCAGGGATAGTGAAATCTCCAGTTCTTTTATTGTTCAAGATTGTTTTAGTTCTCCTGAGTTTTTTTGTTTTTTCCATAAGATGTTGAGAATTGTTCTTTCAAGATCCATGTAAAAATTGTATTGGAATTTGTATGGGATTGCACGGAATCTGGAGATTGATTTTTTTCACTGTTAATCCTTCAGATCCATGAACATTGGAGACCTTTCCACTTAATGAGATCTTCCTCAATTTCTTTCTTTGGAGATTTAAAATTCCTATCATACAGGTCTTCACTTGCTTGCTTAGAATTACACCAAAGTATTTTGTTATTAGTGACTATTGTGAAGGGTACTGTTTCTCTACATTCTTCCTTAGCCCATTTACTGCATGTGTAGAGGAGGGACACTGATTTCTTTGAGTTATTTTTGTATCCAGCCACTTTGCTGAAGGTGATTATCAGCTGTAGGAGCTCTTTGGTAGAATTTTTGGGGTTGATTATGTATACTGTCATAACATCTGAAAATAGTGATGCTTTGACTTCTTCCTTTCCAATCTGTATCTCCTTGACCACCCTTATTTGTCTTATTACTCTAGCTAGAACTTCCACACACCTACAGACAATTGATTTTTGACAAAGGAACCAAAACCATATAATGGAAAAGGTACAGCATCTTCAATAAATGGTGCTGGTCTAACTGGATGTCTGTATTAGAAGAATGCAAATAGACATCTTTATCACACTGCACAAAACTAAAGTCCAAATGGATCAAAGACTTCAACATAAAACATAACACACTTATCTTATAGAACAGAAAGTGGGGAATAGCCTTGAACTCATTGATACAGGAGAGAACTTCCTAAAAAGAACAGCAATGGCTCAGGCACTAACATCAAGAATTAATAAATAGGGCCCCATGAAACTGAAAAGCTTCTGTAAGACAAAGGACACTTTCACCAGGACAAAATGACACCCTGCATATTGGGAAAAGATCTTTAATAGCCTTACATCAGTCACAGGGCCAATATCCAAAATATATAAAGAGTTCAAGAAGTTATACACTGACAATCCAAATAACTCAATTTAAAAAAATAGAGTACAGAGCTAAACAGAATTCTCAACAGAGGAATTCTCAAATATGTTCAGTGTCCTTAGTCACCAGGGAAATGCAAATCATGTTGACTTTCTACCTTACATCCATTAGAATGGGTAAAATTAAAAACTCAAAAGACAGCATATGCTGGAGAAACTGTGGAGCAAGGAAACACTGCTCCACTGCCAGTGAGAGTGCAAATTTGTCCAACCAATCTGGAAACCAATTTGGCAGTTTCTCAGAAGACTAGGAATAGTTCTACTTCAGGACCCACCTATACTACTCATGGTCATAGAACTGCCCCCAAATAAATGTTCCACAATCTCACAAAAACCAGTTGTTCAACTATGTTCATAGAAGCTTTCATAATAGCCAGAAACTGCAAACAACCTAGATATCTCTCAATTGAAAAATAAATAGAGAAAATGTGGTGTATCTACATAATGGAATACTACTCAGACATTAAAAACAAGAATATCATGAATTTTACAGGCAAATGGATGAAACTAGAAAATATCTTTCTGAGTGAGGTAACCCAAACCCAAAAGGACATGCCTCATATGTACTCACTGATAAGTGAATATTAGCCCAAAATACAGGATAACCATGCAGTAATCCACAGACTCAAAGAAGCCAAATAACAAAGAAAGCACAGGAAGGATGGTTGAATCTTTCTCAGAAGGAGAAAAATAGGTATCAGGGGTCTATGGAAGGAAAGAACTTGGTGGAAAAGGGGATGGGGAAGGAAGCTGGGGGAGCAGGGTATCATATGTAGGGAGAGCAGGGAAGAGGAGGAGAGAGGCTAGAGGTATAGGAATTCTCTAGGACAAGCCTGGGCTGGAGAGAGGCCCCAGAGGGTCTAAGTGAGCAACTCTAGCTGAGATTCCTAGCAGTGGGGGATATGGATCCTGAAGTGGCCACTTCCTTTACCCAGGCAGGACTGCCAGTGGAAGGATAAGGATAGTAACCCACCCATAAAACCTTTAACCCAAAATGTGTCCTGCCTACAAGATAAGCAGGGACAAAGATAGAGCAGAGTCTGAGGGAATGGTCAACCAATGACTGCCCCAAATTGAGACCCATCCCAGGGGCAAGAACCAGTCCCTATTAATTATGCTTGCAGACAGGAACCTAGCATAACTACCTTCTGAGAGGCTCCATCCAATAGCCCATGGAAAGAGATGCAGAAACTCACACTTAAAACATTAGATGAAGTTCAGGGAGTCTTGTTGAAGAGGTGAGAGAAAGATTAAGGGACCCAAAGAAGATAGGGACTCCACAGGAAGACCAACAGAGTCAACTAATCTGGACTAAATCACCAACCAAAGAATGAGCATGGACTGGATCTAAGCTCAATGTACATACTTAGCAGGTGAGCATCTGGGTCTCATGCTAGTGCTCTAAACAACTGGAGCAGAGGTTGTCCCTGAGTCTGTTGCCTATCTGCCAGCCTATAGATTATAGATCTAAATGGACAGCCTTGTCTGGCCTCAGTAGGAAAGAATGTGCCTAGTCCCACAGTAACTTGATGTGCGGGTTGGGGGCACTGAGGTTTAAGGGTGAGATAGGGGATTGAGGGGGTTGACACTCAGAGGCAGGGGCTTCCCCTTGTAAGGGTAATGGAGATAGAACTTACCTAAGGGGTACTAGGAGGAGAAAAAGGGCTGATACTGGCTTGTAAGGTGAATAAATAAATAAATAAATAAATAAATATAAAATTTATATTATAATATTTATAATTTAAATATTTATAATATTATAAATGCACATTTGCATAATTTCATATAATATTTAAAATACTATAGTTCTTTTAGAGAATACCAGGTGGATTGGAAAGGTAGCAATTTCTAAAGTAATTGAATTTTATACTGTTCCTTATGAATTGTAAAGGCAAAAGTAATCTCCTCCAGTAGGTAAGATTTTCATTTTTAGTATTTTTTTTCTAAAACTCTTAGTAGATAACATGGACAAATCTTGGGACCAAACTGTCTGGTTCCATATTCAGCCTCTTCTTTTGAATTCTTCTCTTTATGTGATATGTCACACTAAGATTTGTCTCTATATTTGTCTTAGCTAATATGCTGATATGCTACATTAGAGAATTTGTATTATTACATATATGTGCATACACACACACGCACACACACACACACACACACACATATACACATATATACATATACATATATTACATTTTTCTCCAGTATTATATAAAGGAAATATGGCACAGAAACTACCAAGTGAATTTTGCACTATTATACACATAAAAATCATGGACTAAGCTTCAAGTACAAAGCAGCTTCATTCCCAGCCCCAGGCTGAGAGGTAGTATGGTGGCATCTGAGGATTCTTCACTAGCACATAGCACCCACTTCCTTCACCAAAGTCAGATGCATTAAAACTCTCCCAGTTGCTTCCATAAAACACAACTAAAAATGATTTCACGAATTTCATGTTTTTAAGTATCTGCAGCATATAACCCAAACGGAATACACTGTCTTTGTCTGCAATGCCTCCTCAAGACACGCCCACTGGTATCCACTCCTAATTAACATGGGTTATCACATCCATGTCCCACCCGTGTGAAACTGTGGAGAGTTAATCCTTAAATCTGCTTTTCTAATTGAGCACATTAAGTATAAACAAAGGATAATGACTAATCCTATACCCCAAAAAGGGAAAACCTTGGAAATTTATGATTAAATTTTATTACACTACCTTTCATTAATTTTTATTATTTTTCTTTTTTAAGGATAATGTCTGTTCTGAATTTGACAGTCATAGTGCGTTCTAGGCTCACTTTCCTATTTTATACAAGGATGTCAATTGCAGTGTTCCTAGGTGTCATTCTTGACAGTTAAAAAGTAACTAGTGAATTTCCAAAGTAGGTCAGTTTTAGAACCAGTTTGAAATACTTGTTTTTAAAAAGAAAACACAAGGTTACAAAGCAAATCAGAAGGAAGTCCTTAATTTTCTTAATTTGCATGGATAGGGAATGGTACAACAGCCCGAGCATATTTAAATTAGAAGTCCACCAATTGCCAAGTCAAGTCATATGCATTTACATACATGCAGTTCTACATGAATTAACAGGTTACATATGATTTTTTTAAAGAATGAAAACTTTATTATGCTATAATTTCATTATTGCTCTAAAAACTATGTGAACATCATAGAGAGGGGTATTTTTTTAGAGAAACAAGAAATTCATACACTCTCGCATAGCACTACTGTTCTACAATTATTTCAACTTATTTTCAAACATAGCATGGACGGACAAGGCAAATCTCTGAACCAACGTTCCCTCTATTTCTTTGAATTTTGTTAGTGCGTGCTGTCTGTATTAATGCCCTAGTAATGTGTGCTGTGGTTTTGTAGGATAGAGGCATAAATACCAAAGCTCACTAGCTCAACATCACGAATGCAATATTGAAAAAAATACAAAGCCTAATCAATTATCCAATAGACCTTAGAAGAATTAATGACGTGTGTAAATTACAAAATATTCAGTTTATGTGGCAGGATGAATTTTAGCTCCCGGCAAGAACTTATTAAAGAACAAGAAGGCAACAGTTGGTAATTGATCAGGATAAATGAAGTAGAGACAAAAATAAAGGACCTTAGTAAAAGTAATGAGATTTGGAAAGAAGTCAAAGAAAATAAAATAGGTAAAGAACTATTTCATGAAGGCAAAATGCCATGGCCAAGTACCAGGAGTAGGCTTTCTTCGCATACAGAGCATCAGAGAAAACATTTTCTGTCCTGGTCATATCTCAGAGCTAGGGCTCTCTAAAATACTACTCACAGCCCCAACATTCATCATCCCTGTAATCTTTACCTCATACTTTCTTCCCCACTGGGAAAACGAACATAATATTATCTACAGTATGCTTTAAGAATTTGCATCTGCTATCTGAAATATGACTAGAATAATATTTAATATTATCATAAACAATAAACAAATGTTAATGATCCTTTTACTTTTCAAATTAAGCTTTAGTTTTGTGTAAAGATTCTTTTAAATACTATTAGTTTCTCATACAAATTTATTTTCAAACTTTATAATTCAAATACAGTTTTCCTTCGCGGCTTTCTGAGGATCTCGGAAATCAACAAAGGGATATGTTGTATGCACGTGTGTATATAAATACTTACTCATGCTTAAATTTTGATTGACATATAACTACAGATTTATAGAATTTACTATGATGTTCTGATAGATCTATTAATTGTGTAATTAGCATATTGGCATAGTATTAAATATATTTTTTTATTATGGCCTAATCATAAATGCAGTAGCTAGTGGCATTCTGCTTTTACTCCTGGTCCTCTTGAAGACTCACTTTACATATTTAACTTTGCAACCAATTTTAATTATTCTTTTTAGTAGTGACTGATTTGCTACATGTTAGGTTTGACAGTTTAGTTATTTAATAGTTTCAAACTGCCTTGAGTTGACATACACACATCAGGGACCATCAACTTACAATTTAAACTTTTTTGTTTAAAATCGGCAGCTGCTCGATTAGTATGATCATTTTGGACCTAATTCATAACACACGAATCTAAGAACCGTACGATCAAGTGTCTATTCTACAGTGCTTGATGTAACTGGTACTTAACCCTGCCGTGGTATGGTCTTTGTAGAGCATTGAATTTATTTTTAATTATTATTTTATTTTATTATGTGGATACTTTGTATGTATCTGTGCACCATGTGTATATGCAGCCAGTATCCCCAAAGACCAGAAAATAGTGTCAAGTCCCAGGGAACAGGCGTTATATACCATTGTGAGCTGCTATGGGGATGCTAGGAATCAAACCTGGTGCCGCCAGAAAGCAGCAGGCGCTGTTATGAACAGCCTAGCCGTACCTCCAGCTCCCTAGGATAATCTTACTTAGGATTATTTAGGGCTTAAGTAATCAACTTTATTGGTTAATGGTAAGTGTGGGGCATGAACTATACTAGTTCTGACACCTGCAGATCCTTTCCATATTCTTATTACCACAGAATGTCAAGAGATTTCATTTTCCGTAAGTCCTCTGTAATAAGAGTGGTCAGAAAAATCATTAAGATTGTTTAAGAAAAAAGTTGTTCTCATCATGTACTAAACTCCTTAATGAACTAATGTCTTAAAAAAAAATCTACAAAGGCTCACCAGAAAAGAATTCTTTTATCTAATTTTTAACACAAATCATTTAGATTTCCAGAGGTATGTCTTCTTTTATACATTATCTTTTATTTTATTTTTTATTTTTTGGAAAAATTCATAGTCTTAAAACATTGCTTTATTTTGTGAATGGGACTGTAGGACTTGTTTTGGGCTTGTTCGTTTGTTTTTGTTTTGTTTGTTTTCAATTCATTCTCTCTCCATTTCTACATCTGCTTCTTCATTCACTCTGGAAAGATTCTTCTCAAACACACACCTAAATCCATTACAGAGAAGTTCAAGGTTTGTATTTTATAAATAAACCATTATGATTTCAACTTTATTCCCTATATTATTGTTTGCTTTCTTGCTTCTTGTTCAGAGTTTACCTGGTGGTTTTGTTAAGCTCGTGAATCCGAAGTCTTATCTTTTTGAATTGTCAGCTTGCCATAGAAAATATGTCACAGAGGCCCACAACACGCATGTGTAGGGCAAGCGTCTGGGCATGCGCTCCTCTTGTGATCCTGCCCCTCCACCACTACCGTAATGGCGGAGGCAGTTCCTGTGCCCCAGTTACGACCCGTTACACACCTGATATTTGACCTGGATGGACTTCTTCTGAATACTGAAGATTTATATACTGATGTGTTTCAAGCAATATGCAGTCGCTACGGGAAGAAATACAACTGGGATGTTAAGTCCTTGGTCATGGGGAAGAAGGCTCCAGAAACCACACAGATCATAGTGGACTTCCTGAAGTTGCCCATTTCCAAAGAACAACTATTGGAAGAAAGCCAGGAGAGGCTGCAGCAGGTGTTACACACAGCTGCGCTGATGCCAGGAGCTGAGGAATTGATCCACCATCTGAAGAAAAACCGCTTACCCTTTGCGCTGGCCACCAGCAGTGCGACCCTCTCTTTCCAAACAAAGACCAGTAGATACAAAGGGTTCTTTGGTTTATTTCACCACATCGTTCTGGGAGATGACCCTGAAGTAATAAATAGCAAGCCAGCCCCAGATATATTTCTAACCTGTGCCAAAAGGTTCTCTCCTCCCCCTAATCCAGAAGACTGCCTCGTCTTTGAAGATTCTCCAAATGGGGTGGAGGCAGCAGTGGCCAGTGGGATGCAGGTAGTCATGGTACCTCATGAAAACCTCAGCTCAGACCTAACAACAAAAGCCACCCTGGTGCTGAGTTCCCTCCATGAATTCAAGCCTGAACTGTTTGGTCTACCTGCATTTGATGAGTAAAGGTGAAAAGCGACCATGCTACTGTGGGCCTCATATAACCCAAGGTTGGTTCAGGACCCACATGACTGAGTGGAAATGTTAGGAAATCAACAGCATCCAAATTGTAACTTTTATTGTCACTGGAGGATATAAAGTCACATTTTCCATTATTTATTCAGTCTCCTCTGTGATTTGCTCTACATTTGACAGTGGAAAGAAAACGAGAGAGAGCTCAGACTAACCATCTACAGTTACTATCTAAAGTAAAGCTGACTTGATATACAATAAAGGGAGCGTGCAAGCATGTATATATACACGTGAATATGATCACTACGTTATTATACATGAGTATCATAGGCGTGTTCATGAATATATATATATATATACATATATTTAAAGTATATAATTTTCCCAAATCAAATAGAAAGCACACTGTTTTCTTCTTTTTCATTTAGTCCTTCTGAACATTGACAGTTGGAAATTATAAACTTCATATTCATATATGAATATGTCTTTTTATGTGTATAAATATATTAGCATGTAGCATTTATACACATATGTTTCCAGTCTTTTAGAGCTGACATTAACAGCACAGTGCTAACTGATGAGTGAAATGCTCATTCTCTCTGCTCATTAGCTTGAAAGTGAAGCCTTGGTAAGGATAACTCAACCAGCTTTAAGTTATTTTGTGACATCAGATGTCTCTTGGAACTTTACTCAATGTCTTAATGTATATACAGGATATACCTTCTGGGTATATCCTATTCTGTATTGGAGAATGTTTCTACCTCAGGAAAAAAATACTTCTCTCATTAAGAATATCTTTTCTACTTAAAGGTTTAATATTATATATTTATTGAGATAGGACCCTTCCATATGACTCTGGCTGGCCTGGAACTAACAATGTAGATAATGCTGAATTTGAACTCACAGAGATCCACTTGGCTCTGCTTTCTGAGTACTAAGACTAAATGCATGAGTCTCCCCAACCAAATTGATACGTTTTATTTTTAAAGTGTGTGTGTGTGTCTGTGTGTGTGTGCGTGTGTGTGGTCGCATGCTCACTCAAGCGCAGTTGCCTGCAGATTTTAGAAGAGAAGTATCAGATTCCCTGGAGCTCAGTTTTCAGGCAGTTGTATAGTGACAGGTGGCAGTACTGGGAACCAGACAAGGATCCTCTGAATACACAGGGTACACTCTTAACTACTGAGATATCTCTCTAGTCCCCGATGTTACAATTTCAAGTAGAAGGGTTTTGTTTTTTTGGTTTTTGTTTGTTTTTTTGTTTGTTGTTTGTTTGTTTGTTTTTGTAGCTATTTAGTAAGACTCGGTGCTTGGCATAAATGACTGACAATCTCGTTACCTTTATGCTTCTGTAGATCGGCTTCACCTTTGGAATTCAGCTACAAATTGTCTACTCCTACAAAGGAATGAGTGCAGATGACTTCCTCTGGATGTGGACTTATTTCACATATCTTAGCAAACTACCTTAACATTATCAATGGCCTGTACATTTGTTTACTCAATAATTCTTCTCCAAATCAACTGGGACATCTTATATTTTGGGTTGTAAGCCTAGCCTTTAAGATCCTTACAAGTTAACTAAGTGAAGCAATATCGCGCATTTTCAAAAATGAATGAAAGTATATATATATTATATATATATATATTCTTTCCAAAGTATTTATAAAAACAAAAATTCAGGAGATTTTTGTATTTGCTTTTGGTAAGACTAGAGAAGAATGGCTTATTTCTATGTTTTATTTTTCTCCTATGACCATTCTTGGAAATAGAGTGTAATGTATAAGCAACTATAGTTATATACATTTAGTGTGTTTATATTTTCAGTTCCTCATAAATCATAAATCTGATTAAAATGACAACAAAACTTTTTAAATTAATTGGTAAGTGAATTTTAAGAGAAAACTATTTTACCAGGTCCTTCTTCCTGTGTCCTACTTGGTTCCGTCAGCCTTTGCACATGCACATATCAAATCGTGCATGTACATACTGCACATGCACATATCAAATCGTGCATGTACATACTACCCATTCTCATTTGTTGCAGATCATATGTTGTAAATTATCCTACTTGCTAACACTTCCTTTGCTCCCATTGCTTGCGATATTTTTCTGGTCTATGAACAAACATGAACAGATGGGGAAAGCTCTGAATTATGCCCTGCACATATCAGATGATATCAGATAAGGTGTTTAGGACATTTTTGTTGTATGTCTGCTAGTCCTCACACAGCCTGTTAGTGACAGGTGCCCTGTATTTGTGCTTTGATTGGCTGAATCTCTTATTGTAGAGTATAGCAAGGCATGAGAACACTGGATTGTTCTAATAAAGAAAATATGAGGTACGTCAGATATGTTCTCCCCAGGGTGGCTTGTAGTATTATAGATTGTGAACTCATCAATAGGTCAACTGTATATTAAAATGTCATTAGAGAGAAATGTACATAAAGCAAGGTTATATTTTTTACAAAGGCTCTATAAGTAATGAGAATAGTCTATACCACATACACTTTAAAGTATATGTAAGTCATATGTATTAAATAGCATATATAGCCATTCACAAACATACACCACATGCATGCATTTGTGCACACACACATACGCAAGCACACACACACACACACACACACACACACACACTCTTTAACTTAACTACTCAGGCATCCTAACAAATTTAAATGCTGGTTTATTGGGGTATAAAGTTTTAGAACACAAAATTTTACAATTTAGATTCAGATGGCTAGCAAATATTGCCTAATACTAATTTTTGCTTTCTTGTAAAGGAGCAGTTTTAGCAAGGGAGTCAATCATTTTCTGGGACTTAAATGCACACCAAAGCCTTTTATAACTTAAACCCAGAATTGTTGGAACTAGAATGGAAAATAAAGAATAATCTACCATGGCATACCACTTCCAGGGCTTAGGCTTCTAGAGAAAGAGTTAGCAATTCAATGTCCATGCAGAAAAACTACCAACTTTCCCAGGTAGAGGAAGCCCAGTTCATCATCCCTTCCAAACTGTAGGATTGTCTTTATCCATCAGATTTAAGAGCTGACCCTCATAAGTAGCAATGAATATTCTAGTAAGATCACCAGTGGAAGGGGAAGCCCTTGCTTGGTTCTACTAAGACTGAACCCCCAGTGAAAGTGATTGTTGTGGGGAGGGCGGCAATGGGGGGAGGATGGAACACCCATAAAGAAGGGGAGGGGGAGGGATTAGGGGGATGTTTGCCCGGAAACCAGGAAAGGGAATAACACTCGAAATGTAAATAAGAAATACTCAAGTTAATAAAAAAAAAAGGAATAGAAAAAAATAAAGAAAGAAAAAGGAAACAAGGAAGCTCTAAACCTGGGCTTGGGTGTGAGGACCCAAAGGTTGTTTTTCAAGTCTTAAGTATTTGAAATAAATATATTTAGCTAAAAATGTTTTGCTATGATTACTAGGCTGATAAATGCGGAATACATAGTGTTGAGTTTGCTGCATGTTGTGTATGGTTTACCTGTGTACCTTGAGTATGATTCTAACTTATGAATCTTAGAAACTGTCCACAGTCTCTGCAATAAATAGCAAGTATTTAAAAAAAGAGCTACCCATTTCCCTCTCATAATTTTATTTTTGTATCAATTAAAATAGACCTGAATATATAGACATTGTTTTGGCAATTCATTCATTCATTCACCCAATCTTGTGTTAACTACTATGTAAGACAGCAATAAGACCAATGTCCTACTAACCAGGATCATTTCATCAAGAATATGAGAAAGAAGTATAACATCTAAACATATAAATAGAGATAATGATATGAAGATAATGATATCAAATACAGATAATGGTATGAGGTTGATAAAGCAAAGTGTTGTGATAGAGGTTAGCCAGGCTTGGGAAAAGTGAATATATGGCTTCTTTAAATACATGTGCCACAAAGGCAAGAGAAGGCTTAGACCCATTGATACCCAAAGTTTACTGTAAAAGTTTCTTGGTGCATGAAGTACATTCCCTGTGCTGCTTTGACCACCTCATTACTGCCATGCAGAGAGACTAGTGACAACAGAAATCAACTTACTCCAGGTTTGCCATTATCTACTAGGACAAATAGTAAGCTATAAATGTGAATAAAACTACGAAAGATGACACATCACAAGAAGAGGCAAAAGCTGTCCACTGCTGTGTTTATTCACATCCATGCGTTCATTATTAAAAACACTTCTGGGAAGATGATACTGATTAAACATGGCCTTGAAGGGAGGTTTAGCAAAAGTCTCTGTGCAGAAGACTGAGAAATGTATGAAAATGAGAAGTAATGCATGTGTATATGGAACTGAACTGAAATCTTGGGTTTGAGTTCAGCAAACAGGAGTTAGTCTGGAAATAACTCCATTGCATGGCTATGTATCATGAAAATCAGGCTAAGGATCTATTAAGGTTTTCATGGAAGTTCTTGAGAGGCGAAATGATGTCGCCGGAGTGGTGCTTAGGGCCACTTTGGCATTGATGCTTAAACCAAGTTGAAAGGCATATGAAACTAGGAGACATCCTGGCAGTTCAGAAGTTCTGGGGACAACTGAACATCAGAAGAGAAATGAGAGTAGAAGGAAGGACGGAGGAAGGCTGGGATTTAGTAGTTGGACTAAGAAACTTCAGTAGCTCAAGATGTGAAATGTCTATTTGGTAGGAATGTTTAAAGTCGAAGGACTTTGGCATTCTGTTTTATTTTTCAGAATCAGACTAATAAAGTGACAATTAATTGCTAAATAGATGTTAGAAATGGAAAAACAGAAGCATTGATGGGCCATTTTGAGTTGTTAGAACGTATATGTAAAGATGCAACAACTTGATGTTCACATCTGGGACTCTAGGAATGGATTGGACATCAACTCTAGTGAGTATGTAGTGAAGCCAGTGACTGGAATGTAGAGTGAGTGGCAGTGTTAGGAAGGTGAGGTTAGAGAAGGTTGTAAGAGAGAATATAAAGACCAAGAGAACACAAGTAGGGGCTACAACTCTATCTTCAGAAGAACACTGTTAGGCTTGCAGACATGATAATTGGGTGTACTTGGGACTAAAGGTAACTCAGCTGTGAAGTGATTGTTATAGACTGAGAAAGAGAAACGTATCACTTGAGGACTATTTACGAGGTCCATAGGAGTGACGGCATGGAACATGAATGCAACTGTGAGAAGAAGTGAAGACTTCTCTGTTTATACCTCTGGTAGGAACAAAAAGGAAAGGTTCACTCAAAAACTTAAATAACATTTATAGTTTACAGAAGATCAAAAGGACATAATAAAACAACTAGAGGGACCTAGATAGAAAACACCATACATGAGATCAGAGGAGGGTGATGCTCTGTCCAAAAGTTTTTTTTTTAAATTGGATATTTTTTATTTAAATTTCAAATGTTATTTCCTTTCCCCACCCAATCGCCCAACCCTTCCACCTCCCTATCCTGACATTCCCCTACACTGGGGGGAGTCGAGCCTTGTCAGGACCAAGGGTTTCTCCTCCCTTTGATACCCAGCAAGACCATCCTCTGCTACATAGGCAACTGGAGCCATGGATCTGTCCATGTGTACTCTTTAGATGGTGGTTTAGTCCTTGGGAGCTCTGGATGTTTGGTATTGTTGTTGGGGTTGCAAACCCCTTCAGCTCCTCCAGTCCTTTCTCTAACTCCTCCAATGGGGACCCTGTTCTCAGTCCAATGGTTGACTGCGAACATCCTCCTCTGTATTTCTCATGCTCTGGCAAAGCCTCTCAGGAGACAGCTGTATCAGGCTCCTATCAGCATCAGCAATATTGTCTGGGTTTGGTGGCTGTATGTATACGAGCTGGATCCCAGGTAGGGCAGGCTCTGAATGGCCATTCCTCCAGTCTCTGCTCCAAACTTTGTCTCCATATCTCCTACTATGTATATTTTTGTTCCACCTTTTAAGAAGGAGTGAAGCATCTGCACTTTGGTCACCCTTCTTCTTGAGCTTTGTGTGGTCTGTGGATATACAATATATTTTTTGTGATTGGGTTATCTCACCCCTGACGATATTTTCTAGTTCCATCTATTTGCCTATGAATTTCATAAAGTCATAGTTTTTAATAGCTAAGTAATACTCCATTGTGTAAATGTAACCCATTTTCTTTTTTTTTTTTTTTTTTTTTTTTGGAGCTGGGGATTTAACCCAGGGCCTTGCGCTATAGGCAAACGCCTACCACTGAGCTAAATCCCCAACCCCTATGTAACCCATTTTCTATAACCATTCCTCTGTTAAACATCTTGGTTCTTCCCATTTTCTGGCTATTATAAATAAGGCTGCTGTGAACTTAGTGGAGCATGTGTCCTTATTACATGTTGGAGCATATTTTGGGTATATGCCCAGGAGTGGTATAGCTGGGTCCTCAGGTAGTACTATGTCCAATTTTCTGAGGAACCTCCAGACTGATTCCCAGAGTGGTTGTACCAGCTTGCAATCCCACCAACAATGGAGGAGTGTAACTACTATTGAAATCAGTATGGAGCTTACTCAAATGCTTAAATTTTAACTATATGTGATCCCACAATACCACTCCTGGAGTTTGACCTACAGAACTCTTATACCCTACAGAGATAATTTCTCAACCATGTTCACTGATGCTTTATTTACAGTAGCCAGGAATCAAAATGACCTAGAGTAGCAAACAAAATAATGAAAAAAATAAGAAGCTAATGCTATGTGATTTCGCAGCATAGTGTAAAACTATAGTAACTAAGACATGTATTTACTGAGAGTAGACTCAGAAAGAAATAGGAGAGACAGATAAACTCACCAAGCATAGCTAAGGCCATTCAAAAAATGTCTTCTAAACAATCAACCAGACCCTTTAGTGCAAACAGAACAGACTATTTATACAGATCTTCACAAAATAACTCAAGATGCAACAAAAAACTTAAATATAAATACAAAGCTATCAACTCCAAGCAGACAATACATTCTTACCAGTCTTATTTCACTGTCGTTCTTTGGACATGGTCCATGACAGAAGAAAAAAATGAAAATAAAAAAGTGACATTTGATTTTATTAAAGCTAATATTTTTGCTATATAAAAGATAAATAGTAAAGAAAGAAAAAAGATAAAAACAAGCTTCAGATTTGAAGTAAATGTGTACTAAAGCATGAATTCAACAAAGAAGTTACATCAACATAGATAAAGGATACTTCAGACTCTTGAAACTCAGCAGTAAGAATATAATCCAATTCAAAAGGTTAGGGCACAGCAGAGATCTACTACAGATAGACAAATGGAAAATGGATGTGATAAGTTACTTATTAGACTTTAAGCAAAGACATCTATTAGGATGATTAAATTCTTATAAGTTAAAGAAAACCCACCAGCTGGAAAATAACAGACACTTGACTGTAAAAATGGAAGGCACTGAAAAACAGTTTCACTAGGTTTTGTGAGTTTTTTTTTTTTTTTTTTTGCAAAGTTAAACATAATCTTGGTACAGAATCGAATAAAAGTGCTCCCAATTATCCACCCAAATAAGCTGAAAAGTTTTCTCCACACAGGAACCAACACACAAATATTTATAGCTGCATTTTGATAATTATCCCCCTCCCCGCAAAAAAATATCTAGGCAAACGTGTCCTTTTCTTGGTACAAGTGGGTAAACACACACAATGGAATGTTGTTTAGTGAAGTAAAACTGCAGCTTTATCAAGACACAAAACAGCATAAGGAAACACAAGAGCACACTGCTAAATAAGACTGCTTCTAAAGGTTATGTTCTGTCGGATCTAAATATATTGCATTCTGGAAAAGGCACAAGTACAATAGAGACAGAAAAATAAAGGTCAGAAAGGATTCAAGAGAGTTCTGGGAAATAGGAGAGGGGTAGAGTATGAAATGTAGATTTGAGGGTAGTCAACCAAGGCCACAAAACTCTGAAATTAATGGCGGATCTATGCCTAAGAAGTTCAGCAAAACCCATGGGCCTGTGTAGCACACAGACAGAATGCCAAGATTAACTACGGGCTCTAGCTAATTGTGTCTTTATGGGCTTATTAGTTGCACCAACGAAGCACACGAAGGAACTGTGTCAGTAATGGGGAAACTGAAAATACTATATTGAACTCTACAAACTGCTAGACTTGATATAAACCTAAAACTTCTCTAACAAAATCTTAATTTCTTTTTTTCCATTACTTATTCACTCTACATCCCTATCCCAGTCCCCCTTCATACAAACCGTCCCTTCACACTCCCTTACTTCTAAGAAGGCTCACTCTGGGTACTGACCCACCCTGGGACCTCAAGTCTCTACAGGACTAGGTACATCCTCCCCCACTGAGGCCAGACAAGACAGACCAATTAGAAACAACAGAATCAGGCATAGTTCCCACTCCAGTTGTTCGGGGACCTGCATGAAGATTGAGCTGAAGTACTTAATTAAAATAATTTTGTCCCATCTATTAAAGCCCTTAAGATCCCAATAATTAAAACTACCATTTCACTTATTACCAATCACCAAATAACACAGAGTAGCCTGTAAATTGCTGTATAGCATATTAACTGAACCAGGAGTTAATGCAGTGGATCTTGAGCAACTGAAAACTATTTCCCATAGAGAAGGAAGAGAGATATCAGTGGTCCCTAGCATAATTAGAGAAGCAGATTGTCCAGGAACACATGCAATAGCAAGATGAGGCAGAGGCAATGGCCTGGAACAGAGGTAAAGTTAGAATAAGAAAATTGTCATGAGGTTGGGAAGACTGCTCATATCAAGGAAGTGTTCACTCTAACCTGGAAGCACAAAGCACAGCAGTTACACAAACAAAATAATGTTTTAGGGATTATATAGTATCTTTTTTTTTTTGAAGATCAACAAAGAACCTTTATTTTTTATTGGATATTTCTTTATTTACATATCAAATGTTATTCCCTTTCCTGGTTTCCTGTCCATAAGCTCCCATCCCATCCCCCTTCCCTTCTTCTAAAGAGTGTTCTCCTCCCCATCCAACCCCCCTGACCGCCCCCACACACACAATCCCCTACACTGGGGGTCCAACTTTGGCAGGACCAAGGGCTTCTCCTTCCGTTGGTGACGAGCAAGGCCATCCTCTGCTACATATGCAGTTGAAACCCTGGGTCAGTCCATGTATAGTCTTTGGGTAGTGTTCATCCCTGGAAGCTCTGGTTGTTGGCATTGTTCTTATGGGGTTGCAAGCCCCTTCAGCTCTTTCAGTCATTTCTCTAATTCCTCCAATGGGAGTCTCGTTCTCAGTTCAGTGGTTTGCTGCTAGCATTTGCCTCTGTATTTGACATGTTCTGGCTGTGTCTCTTAGGGAAGATTTATACCCGGTCCCTTTCACCTATATATATATATATATGGGTCACTATATATATATATATATATATATGGGTCACGTGTGGGGCGGCCTCTGAATGGCCGTTCCTTCAGTCTCTGCTCTAAACTTTGCCACCATATCCCTTCCTATGAATATTTTCCCATTTTAAGAAGGAGTTTGAAAGTACAACTAGTCCAAGATTTGCATATTTTAGGAACTTTGCATGTACTAATTTTTCTTTTTCAGATAATTTTCTCATGATTAAAGAAACTCACAATATTTATATTCATCTTCAATCATTGGGAGCTGGATGAAATTATTTAAAAACGTATTTTCTCCCTTCAATTACAGTATTTAAAATTGCAAGCTTATTTGATATAGATAATTTTCATTTTATCATTTAATACGTGATTTATTGTTCACTAATAATTAAATATTATGTAAGAAAATGATTGGGATGCAAATGGTAAGGTGTGATTAGAGCCTAAACTAAAGAATTAAAAATGCTCTGTCACTCGTATGCAGCTCCTTATTTTCAGTTGCATAATAACTAAATTATTTTCTTTTATCCAGGAGGTTTCTATAAACCTATGAAAATTCTTTAGAAATACTCATTACTTCAAAAAAATAATTATTAGCGGGCAACTGCAAGGAAGTTTCCTATACAAATTGAAATTTGTTTATTTGGCTTTTAATTTAATTTAATTTAATTTCTACAGATCCTTGAGACATTCTTTAGGTATTTAATTAATATTAACAATGATTCACTGAAAATGCTAATTCTAATGATTTGCAGTGACTCAGAGCTATGAAACAAGAGAGAAATACAGAGCCCACACATAATGAGGCAAGAGCTCTGTAATGGTCCAACCATTTCATGATGAGGAAAATGTAATTAGCAGAAGAACAAAACTTCCTTGGGTATCTGATTGCCAATTAACCTATTCACACTTAAATCAAGAAATAAAACTTTGGGGAAAGGAGGTTATTTCTGTATTCAGCCAACTTTTAAGACCACCACTTCTGGTTTTTAATTTCTCTAAGATATCCATGTTTGCCTTATATTTGAAATAACTATATCCAATGTATAAAAATCAAATGTTTACAATTTGAACTTTTAAACATTTTCATGTGGTTCCATGTTAATTCTAATATATATAATATATATATATATATGGGGTTTTTTGCATACAGACATCTACACACACATTTCAGTAGACATTACTTACTATCTCTACCCCATAATTTTTACTTTTGTCATGAAATTTAATTAATTACTTAGATTTAACCCAATGTTGAATTCTAAGACTAATAATTACAGTTATCACCTATTGAATCTATTTGGCCTACAGGTTATGGATAGAGTAAGGACCCTAAGTAAAGGACTACATACAATGAAAGAATGCTGAAATAGAAACTGGAGAAATGGGCTTGCCCAGGAAGAGCACACCAATTAGTTACTCAATACCAAGTGGTCAGCCCTGAAAACATTCATGTATAAGTAACACGATGCAAACTGAACAGGTTGTGCTTATATATTTAGAACTCTCTCTCTCTCTCTCTCTCTCTCTCTCTCTCTCTCTCTCTCTCTCTCTCTGTGTGTGTGTGTGTGTGTGTGTGTGTGTGTGTGTGTGTGTGTGTGTGTGTGTGTGTGTGTGTAACGATTACAGAAAAAAGAAGCTATGACTTTAGAACATCAAAAGGGTAGAGGTACAAGGGCAGATTTGCAGGGAGGAAAGAGAGGGGAAAATGATGTAATTACTTTAAAAGAAATGAACTTATGTTCTCAAGCCTTGACAAAGCCCTGACCATGTTTTCAAGGTAATGTCCTTTTAATCCTCTCTGCCATTGTCCTTGTCAGTGTGGTAGTGGCTCTGCCATCACTTCTGTGACTCAGCCTGTATTCTTCACAATGAAAAGAAAAGAACTTCAAACAATGTGTGTGAATCAAGCCTAGCACTGACACAGGTTTTGTTTGGCTATGCAAATCCTGACTCAAGAAGAACTGAGAAAAGCATGCACACTTAACAGACTTATACTTCTTAGAACTATACACTAAAGAAACATCGTTTTTCTTGCCAGTACAAGAATTGTGCCCAAGACAATTTAAAAGGCAGTCCATATTACCCTAGAAAAATGTTATTATAAAAAAGACAAAATTTTCCCCAATAAATCAAAAGAATTCTGAAAAAATAATACTAGACTTAATCGTTGCATTTTATCAAGAGTTTGGATATTATTATGAAAGTTGAACAAGATTTAAAATGCCATTCTAAGATAACTCAAGGAGGTTCTATCACATTCCTTTCAACATATATCATTGGCTATATTATTAAAATTATTTTAAGCCTCCTCACCCATTCTTTTCCAACATATTGAAACTTTGTTAGTACCTTTAAGTGAAGGCCCCTTAGATACCGTGAGCCTGCCTTGAGCACTTGACTGCAGGAAGTAGGAAAGAATGAATGAGATAGGTTTCCAGACAATGTTTTCAGTTGACTACTGAGATATAATACAAGTTTGGAGCCAGCTTGGAGTTCTCTGGGGTATTTTCTGGATATTTACAACTCATTATATAGAATGTATAGACCATTCATTTGTAAACTGATTCTTCAAGACTTGTATGCCTGTGCAGATATATGGGTTACTAGAACACTCTGTAGCTTAGAATCTATGGTAGCAAAGTTCAAACACAAGAATCACTTGACTGAAAGGCATGTAACACCCAGAATTCTAGGCCTGAATTTTGAAGGTTTTGATTAAATGGTCATAACATGGGCCTAAAATGGTGAATTTCTAACAAATTCTCAATTAGTGCTTATGCTGATGATCTGGGTACCATGCTGTGACAGCCTGGGGAAAGTTTAGCCTTTACATAGCCAAGTTCACAAATACATTAAAATTCAACATAATAGGATCTTGTAAAACCTTTAACAGAAATATCTTTTTTGAGAACTCTTGACTGTTAATCCATTATCAGGTTTCTGTCTGAATTGCATTGGAGTAAAAAAAAATCTATAATTACCAAATGTAATTCATTTTTATCAAGTCCTGTTGTTCACCAAGGTTGTTAGGCCTCGGAAATTGTTCAGAAATAATAATGTAGCTCTATGTTTTAGGTACCAAGAGGGGATACTGCTAGAAATTATAAGAGAAATAAAGTTAATATTTTCACATTAGGCTTTCACTCTTATTGCTTGACTAGTCGAGCCAACATTTGATGTTTTCTTATGAAATATTTCCCATAGGGAAAATCCCGTTCCTGTATCTTAAACACCATTTCTCCTAAAACATGAAAACTAAACTATGCTGGACTATATCTTATTAAAGACAAACAAATAACAATTTACTTTTTCTAAAAGCTTCATAAATAGCAAAAAAATCACAAATTGCTCCCCTAACACACATGCAAAATTCTATATCAATATATACTGTTCAAATGCATGAAATAAACTAATTTCCCATATGAAACCTGTTTAAAAAACATAAGTATTTTCTTTAAATACATTTTCTCTATTTTTACACTACAGTTTGCTTCCAGTTCCAACTGAGTTTACCAAATATACACTTCCTTTTCATTTTCAGTTTCTGTTTTTTTTCAATATCCTATTTGTAACCAGTTTATTAGTCAAACATTATCCAAAAGTGGGGTCATTCGAGGGCAATTATGAGTTCTAGTGAGAAAACTCCAAAAAACCACGAGTCTTGTTTCTTCAAAGCCAGTAAATTATTTTTGGACTGTGCTCTGTGTCCCTCCCAGGTGCTATGAACTCTAGTTGGGTTTACTTCAGCTTCTTCACTACAACTGGCTACTGTCATTTATTCATATGCCTCTATGGAAAAGACATGTTTTTGCCATCTGTAAGGTCCTTGTGATTGGACACTTTACTCATGTGACTCTTCTTAACCCTCAGAGTATATTGTCCAATGCTCTGAATAAAGTTGCTACTGCATATGGCTTAAGACAATTAGAAGAGTAGAGTTAACCATCCAAAAATAACAAAAAAGTTCACATGTTTTTGATGAAGTTATCTATGTGTATATTAAACAGCCATAGTCATTTAAATCTATTTTAAGGATTTTTTTTTCTGATGGAAAGGTAATTTTAATATAATGTGCTAGACTATTTTGAGGATATATTATCCTTTATACTGCTATCCTTGAATCATTAATCACAAATTTCTGATTTAATTAGACATAGATAAAAAAAAAACCAGTCTTCCCTAAGAACTCTAGTTCTTGTTCAGTATGGGCAGCTTCTGCCTTTAAAATGCATCTGCTCTCTTTAAAGTCATTTTCCTGTGTCTGTCACACCTGTAATGATAACACACGGAGATTAGTTACCTTAGGGGGAGTTCATTAAAACAAGGTAGTGATCGTTATTGAAAGTGTTGGGTTCGGAAGAATTCCAATCTCTTTCCACATGACTAAGCAGCTTTGCCCAAGAACAAATTATTGTTGAAAGACAGCCATTCTCTTAACCATCTAATGAGTTCATTATTCACATATAGACAAAGGCACACTGCTACCTTTACAAAGGTCACCCAGCAGTCATTAGAGGTGAACTAATGACATTTACCCACCAGAATCAATGCACCTATGTTTATGTCCTGTAAGGATGAAGCAGAAATATAAAATACAAAATACATTTCATTGGCAGACGCCTCCATAAACACCATCTATCTTTTGGGGAAGCTGAAATGTTTTAGAACACAAAAGATAAGCTGAGTTCACTTTAATCTATGGAGTACTTTGTTCAAATTGAATTTTACATGATAATATTTATGTGGGAGAAATGAAACCATGAGTGGTGAATGAAGCTAGGCACGGACGTAAGTGTGTTGACCTGCCTTTACTATAGCACTCTGTTGATGCTTCCACATAAGCCCAGAAAACTCAAGGCAGCGTGAAAATAACACTCCAATAATTGAATTATTTTTCTCCAAAGCATTTGTCACATAGTGTGCGATATATAATATTTTACCCATTTCTTAATTTATTTAAAAATCTAAATCACGTGAAAGAAGGGGTTTTAGAGTACACTCTCAACAAATAAATGCTGAACAGAAGAATGAATGAACTAATGTGTCTGCGAATTCCTACAATTAAAGAATGAAAGAAAATGCCTTATAGTTTTCAAACAGATACCATACAAAGTATATAGAACAGGTTATATGTCCACGCTGATGATATAAACCCCGGACATGACTGTTGTTTTCCCAGTGACTGAGAAATGGTGCATTAGAAATGCAGTTCCAACCATGGGAACTGAGTCAGTTTGATCAAGGGAAGTTTCCTGAGGAGAAGATGAGAAGGAACTACCAAGTACACAGCCTTCAGTCACTGTTTCAACATCCTGGACCTGTTTCCTTTCTTAATGTATAGCTAACTGACCACTTTAGTTCCTAGGAGGTTTAAACGAAAACAATTCCCCTCCTTTTTTTGAGACAGGATTTTTCTATGTAGCCCTGGCTGTCCTGAAACTCACTCTGTAGATCAGGCTAGCCTCTACCTGAGACTTATGCCGCACTTGCTTGCCTACAGTTTGGATGTGGCTAAGAGAGTTAAACTAAGGTCGGGAGGGGGAGGGGGCGGAGTAAACAGAAGTATAATTTATTTTAAATAATTTTTCTACCTCACTGTACAGAGAAATTTAGACGTGACTGAACCAGGACCTCAGGTAAAATGAGAGAGATCTGCCCCTGCTCAGAGGTCACCATGGGGGATGCTGAACTGAGGTAACCAGGTGTGAGTTGCCTTCTGCTTCGGTTAACAAATTTCTTGACATAAAAATACCAAAGATACAGGGAAATGTGCATGTCAAAATTTTCAGCTTAGTGGGATCTTACACAATGAACATACCCGCACGAATCCATTCAGGAAAAAGAAAATTGAACACTTCCGACATGGCAGAAGCGTCTGCGAAGCCCCCTGATGGTCACTACCCAAAGGACAACACTTACGCATTTTCATGATGTTTTATTTTAAAACTGTTACTGAAAAAATAGATGTTTTCATACAATCTATTCTAATTACAGTTACCCCTTCCCCCATTTTCTCCACAACTCCTCATCCACACAAATCCACACCCTTTCTTACTGAGTAAATATACCTTAAAATCTGTGAGACCGATACCGCTCCAGCAATTCTTTTATTACCTGGTATTGTTTCAGCTGTTCTGGATTTTGGTTTGTTTTCCTCTCCTTGTTTGTTTTGTTTTGCCGTATTTTCATATGAAGTTGAAGGTTAATTTTCAGTTTCCATGGAAATGTCTGTTGGAATTTTGATGGAAGTTGCATTGAATCTGCGTTTTTGGTAGGATGGCCATTTCTGTGATACTAATTCTACAAATCTATAACCATGGAAGATCTTTCTATCCTCTCATGTCTTCCTCCATTTCTTTTGTCGATTATAAAGCTTTTATTTTACAAGTTTTTCACTTTTCTGATTAACATTGTTTCCAAGTATTTTTCCAGGCTATCTCAAAGGGTCCTATTATTGAAGATACTCTCTACCCCTGTGTTGAGACCAATATATGAGTTCATGGTAGCTGTGTTTCTTTAAAGAACATGTTGGCCTTGGGTTTGGTGTATACGTGTTTAGAATTGTAATATCCTCTTGATGGATTTTTTTTCATTTAATGAAAATATAGCATCCATCCCTACTAATTTTTATCATTTTTGATTTGAAGCCTATTTTGCTATATATTAAAATAGTTATGAAACTTACTCCTGGGTTCAGTTTGTTTGGAATACCTTTCCATTATTTTCAACTTAAGGTGATGTCTGTCCTTCATAGGGGGGGCATTTTTGGATGCAGTAAGGAAAAGAAATGTACTCCGTGTTTCAGTCCAGTTGAGTAATCTGTGTTTTTTATTGGGGAATTGAAAATATTAATATTGACAATAATAATTTATTAATAGCACCATCATAGTTAATAGTTATCATTTACTAGTAGCATTCATTATGTTTTATTGTTGTTGTAGGTTTTTATCTCTCTCTTTTGAATAACGTTTTTTGTGATTATTCACTCATGCATCCTCTTGGATGTATTAAATTTTCTCTTCAGATTGACGGCTTATCTCTAGTGTTCTCTGTAGAACGTGATGGGTGACAGCATTTTTTAACTTTTTATTTTAAATGTTTTTCTTTTCATCATTTGTGATTGACTGTTAAATATAATAGTCAGGACTGACATCTAGGTCTTGTAGAACATTAGTCTAGGCCCTTCTGGCTTTTGGGTCTCCTTTCAAAGGTCAGATGTTATTCTAAATAGTTCTGCCTTTATAAATAGCTTCTGGGTTTTTTGTTGTTTTTGTCGATTGGTCTTTTGGTTGATTGGTTGCTTGACTTTTTTGTTTTTGTTTTGTTTCTCCCTGCAGCCTTGAATATCCTGTTTTTGTTGTTGTTTGTTTGTTTGTTTGTTTGGGAGTGTTTTTGCTTTTGTTTTCATTTGAGGTTTTGGGGGGTTTTTTTTGTACATTTGGTGTTTTGATTACTATGGCTTACTGTAGGAACTTCCTTTTCTGGCCAGTTATTCTCATGTCTTTTGAACCTTCATAGGCATCTCTGTCTTCAGGGAATTTTCTTTTATGAATTTGTCTAAAAATACTTTCTGTGCCTTTGTTGTAAGTTTCTTCTCCTTCTATACATATTATTAGGAGGTACGGTCTTTTAATCATCCTAGATTTCCTAGATGTTTTGTGCCTTAGTTTTTAAATATTTAATAGTTTATTTGACTGAGCATTCCCTTTCTTCTCCTTATCCTCAAGACCTGAAATTTTTTAATTTATTCTTCTCTCATACAATACATTCTGACTACAGCTTCCCTTCTCCCATGACTCCCAGCTTCCTCACTATATCCCCTTTAGCTCAGACCCCCAGCCTACCACCCACATCACCAAAAAGAACAGGCCACCTAGGGAAGTACGATAAACAAAGTACGATAAAATAAGAACAGACATAAACACTCACAAGGCTGAGTGACAGATCACCATAGAAGGAAATAAGCCCCAAGACAAGGCAAAGGAGTCAGAGATACTCCACTCCCATTGCCAGGAGTCCCACAAAAACACCACACCAAAAACCATAACACATATGCAGAGGACCTAGCATAGCCCCATGCAGGCTCTGCCATTGGCTTTTCAATCTCTGAGCACCCATGAGCCCTGCTTAGATGATTCCACAGGCTATGTTCTCCCATTGTTCTTGACCCCTCTGGCTCCCACAATTCCTGAAATTCTTTCACTTGTTTATTTTAATCTTTTGGTGAGGCTTATCTCTGAGATTTTTGCTTGACTTCCTAGATTATTCATTCCGAAGTTTATTTCAATTTGACTGTGTGTGTGTGTGTGTGTGTGTGTTTCTTTGTTAAATTTTACTTTTATATCTTGAATTATTGTCCTTATTTAGTTGTGTTTTCATGGTCTCCATTGATACACTCATTCACATCTTTTTAAAGTCCTTGAACATATTTATAATTTCTGCTCTTAAGTCATTGTCTTCTGTCTCTGCTAAATTGCTCCTCTGGGGACCTATTAGGTTACTGACTTTGGGGAGGGCCTATTGTCTCTGGTTGTTTGTGGTCTTATTTTTTTGCCCCAGGGATCTCTGCATCTGTAATTATGACATTTGTGGTATTTGTTGGTGTAGAAATCAGTGCCTTTTTTATTTGGGGGTGGGGTTAGGTTCTTTGGTTGGCATTGCCCCAATCTGTCAGGCTCTGATGAGAGATACTTGTTTGTTAGTCTTGGATTACTCTGGGTTTAGAATTTAGACTCCCATCAGTCCCAGATCCAAAGTTCAGGCTGGAGCTCTGGATTCAGACTGCAAGCAGGCCCATGTTGGTGCGGTGGATGGGGTGGTTGATAGGCTAGCATAGTAAGGAAGGAGACTGAACCTGGAGGTCTCCTAAGTAGTAATTGGAGTCTGACTCCACAAAGGAGGGCAGAGGCAGAGGTAAGGTAATCTGGCTCTGACCATGGATGGCAATGATTCAGAATGGACATGGGATGGTAGAAAGTGCTGATGTGGACAGAGGGTGTCAGGTCTCAGAGTACTCGAGAGAGGAGAATGGAGAGGGGAACAGAGGGAACAGGTGCCCTACCTGTTCTAACCAAGTGTTGTGACTTGAAGTCTCTGGTAGGGAGTGATCCTGCTGGGAGCCCAAAGAAGTGGAAATAGACTAGGGAAAAGAATGTCAGAAAGGGGGACAGAGGGGAAGTATTTTATTGTACTTTTCAAAGGAAAGCTACTAACAATGACATAGACAATATAAGTTAGGAGATGATCCCACTTGGCCTTACGCTGTCATGGAGAAAAGAATAGGAGATATGGAGTTGAGTCAAAAAAACGAGTTGACATAAATTTCTGGGGAACATTGGCTGGCCTTTCAAAAGCTGTGCTTTGTTCTACAGAAAATTTCATGAATCACCTGCTGCATCGAGACCGCAAAGCATGGCCATAAAGTACAAAGGGGAAGATAGGGACGTTAACACCAGAGAAATTATTGAAAAGACTCTCTTGAAACTGCCAAAGAAGTGAAAGGTGATGTAGTGCGGACTCAAAGCCTTGTCAGTAGGAATAGAAAACAACAGAGGAAAGACAGACGATGCTTCAGAAGAGAGGCGTTTTCACATCACGATGTGCTAAAAATAGAGGGGGAAAAGGATTGCATGGTGAACAGGACACATCGTTTTGAATTTAAAGGTTTACAGGAAGGTTGATATCAGCCTTCCCAAGGTTACCGCATTAGCAGATGCAAAGCATCACTATGGTATCAGAGATTTAGTACACAGTGGTGAATGGAAAGAAGGGTTTTGGTTTGGGGTGAGGTCTTTTGTTTTGTTTTTGGAGAAAATCATATATTTATCCTTGTCTCCTGTATAGTGCAGGAGACCCTGAGGAGGAGTGCTGTGGGGACAGTAGAGACTGAACGCACTTTGTGAGTAGACTCTGATGGAAAGGATTCACCACTTTTCTTTGTCTAGTGATTCAGCCTTTAATACCAAGGCAGTTAGTCCTGGAGATTCATCGGCTGATAACTGCAGCTCAGAGTAAGACAGATTAAAGCCAGGAGAAGAGGACTGATGAGATCTGTGCAGTTTCAGCCCCATGCCCTCTGATGGCAATTTAATGTGCTAATTCTCATAATGTAGCTCACACATCAAACATGACCTGAAAAGGGAGAAGTTGGAAATAGCATAGTAATTGTTAAAAGAGTTTTACGTTTCACAGTGTATGTGGAGCATAGCAAACATAATGCATTTTAATGTAGGAAATTTGGAAAATATAATGCATGTGATATATAAAGATAATCCACAAGCAATTATCTATAATCTATACCTATAGTCATGATATTAGAATATTTTAGAAATGTTCACTCGGGTATTTTTCTTTTCTCTAAATAAAACTCCTACTTGTTTAGAATTAGATACATACATGGTACCTAGTATAGCATAATATTTTTATGAGAAATAGTAATTTATTTAGCCATTAAAGACGATAAAATCTTTAATTTAGAATGCCTTCTTTTTGCTTGCTAAATGTTTTACACTAAAACATTAAAATTGATTATATCTTTATAATGATTAAATAAAAACTGGTGAACTATCTACCTAAAATTCAGATTATTTGTCACTTTTAGAAGACAGATCTTTCCCATACAATTAGCTCCCATACAAATTTTCAGAGAATTATCTCCCACATAGCATTAAGTTGCAAAAATTTATTTTTAAGTATAAGACATCTATAGTTGAATTATAACTTTCAAATGTGTATAAAAACCTATGGTAAATAAGGATTATAGTGGTAAACTGAACACAACTCTATTGAAATAGCCTATGAAACTGGACGAAAGATCTCAAAAATAAAACCATAAATTAATAACAACTTTAAAGATTTCAGCATCTTTAGCATGTGTTTGCATACACAGACACACATACACACACACACACACATACACACACACATATCCCTAAATAAAACTTGCTAAAAATATAAGTGACTTTATAATGAAAGTCTTGTTCTTTTCCAAAGTACCACCTTTATTATATTTGAGATTATTTATTTTTAAGTGTGTAATATTTTACTATACATTATGAATTATCACAATCACGTCCTGATTTTACAAAGAAAATGTACCTACTTTTCACTGAGTATTTTTACTTTTGTTTTGAAAACCTAAACCAGATTTTTATGGTACATAGGAAATGTCTTTTTCATGCTTCATTGAAAAATGAGTACACCATATTCTATCTTATTCTAAGTATGAAGGTTTCTACCACTCTTATCAGATGGAGAGTCAGAGCACTGCACCAACCCATGTAATTGAGGGAACAGTAGATTTAGTTCGATGACTGACCTAAGCCGAGATTTTGCCCCTGGAGTTCATCTGGTTTACTTTCTAAGTCCTCTGAAGGTTTCTTCTATTCTGGGAGATTGATTAAAGAATTACATGAGTCAGTATGAGGGCCACAATTATCTACACCAAGGACATGGCATGTAGGTGTGAGTCACCAGGAAGAAAGATTGGCGTGGATAAGGGGTGAAGTACTCATTGTGGTTCTAAGTTTTTACATATTCATGCTATTGTTGAACTAGTTCTTCTCTACCAAATTCACCATAGCCGCAAACAGATAAACTTACATGTTTTTACTTTCTAGTATTCTATAGAACCACTCTAGAGGTTCTATAGGCTGAGCCTGTCACTTATTGAAATAAGACACTCAAGCTATAGAATTTCTGAAGTGATTAAATAGCATGAAATAATATTTCTGCCAACTTCTAGGATGCTGTACCATTTTCAGTCTCCTTTATTATTACTAGGAATTTACTCGCTGCATAACGATCTGTTCGCCCAACCTAGATTTTGATTGACCAAGGTAATTTTATGAAGACAACAATTATAAACCTATAATTACCCCAGCTAAACTATTGATATGGAAAAATATTATGAATTAGTCAGTAAATGAAAAAATTTGGATATACCCCCAACTACAAAAAGACACAATATATTTAGCCCACATAATCATTCCTTCACTTCTAGATTATTTAGTGACCAAAAATTAGTAACATAACTGAAATATAATTAATCTATAGTATGTTGGTTGACTGATCAATTATTGATACTTGAATCATCATTCAATATAAGCATCCAGTTAAATAGAATAGTATTCACCTGTAGCATGGATCCTTTTCTTTGTATAGAATTGTATAATTTCAAAAACTAGTAAATTAAGGCTAGGAGGTAGCACAGTGGTTGGAACTACTTACTGCTCGTCAGGCCCAGAACCCTGAGTTCCATTCTTGGTCCTTATGTAGTAGAGGAAGAGAGATGACTTTTGAATATTATTCTCTGATATCTATGTGTATGAGCATCCACCCACGTGTGCATTCTCATACAGAGACACAAATAAATAAATAATAAAATTCTAATTGGTAAGCTAAAAGAATGACAATAAAGGGAGAATATCGTTTTAAAAAGATTCAGTATAGGAGAATACCAACTTTAGAACCTGAGATCACTGACTATCTCAGACATTTTCCCTGCCAAATAAAGTAATCAAGAGTTTTTCTCTCAGGAACAACCAAATTCCATGACAACAGTTTTTACCTAAATCTCCTAAGTACAGAGTGACCTGCCATGGTTAGAAGGAATGACCTTTAGTCTCCCTCATATTTATTCATCACATGTAAATTACAGCTGATGACTGGTGACCCGGATAGATGAAGGATGGCTCTTACTTTGTTCCTAATTCTTTATACACATAAATGCACATACTTCTTTAGGAAACAAAGCCATCGTGTAGGCTTGACAAGTCTGCTCGAAGCTAGATTTCATGTATTTGTTCATTTTATCCTACTTTTGAGGTCATTTTGATGAGTCTGTCACTTAAGTAAAATATCAAAAAAATCTAAAATTAGTTGTCTACAATGATCCCATAATAGGTGCTTGGTAATCAGTCACCTGAGAATGAAGTCTTGGAGTAAGAAAAATGACATTAGTTTTGGTGCAAAACAGGCACATAAACAAAAGGGTGATAAATAGGCACTTAAATAAAATAGCAAAATTGTCAGTTGAGCATTGCACACGCAAAGTACATGCTGCTGCTGGAGTGTAGGGTCACTTCTGCCTCAGTCAGTGGACACACTCAAAAGCAAAGAAATTCAAATCCAAAGATCAAGGAGCTATATTTCACCTCTGACTGAATTGGCAAACTGCACAGCACAAAGACACATATTAGATTGCAAGGGATTTGTAGCCATGGATTGGAAATCCACTATAGACAAAACAACGGGCACATTACTAACTAACATTCTAACTATGGGATAGACTTAGTACATATCCTACTATCTAGTGACTTCTGATTAGAGATATTGTAAAAGTGCATTACTAGGAAAAATGTTTGTAATAGTGAGGACAGTATTTATATTAGTGCATTATCCAGTTCTCTTCTTTCTCTTACCTGAAGGTTATTTTATTTTCTTTCCTGGCACTATTAAAATATACTCTAACATAAGCAACTCCCCAAAGCCTGCTTTAAGCACTACTCATACCTGTGACCTTACCAAATGCAAGAAACTCGAAGTGAACTTGATCAAATCACATTATATACATGTATAAAATTCTTAGACAATAAAAAAGCCTGGCCCCAAACAAATGCTCTTAGCATTCGTGTTTAGTGCCTCTCTGAGTAGATTATCTCAGAGTTCTGCTTCACCATCCTCCAATACTATATGGCTTGCTCATATAGGTTGTCTCTTTTCAACTTCTGCTTTATATGCTTGTTCAAAACTTTCAATAATGTCTTATCACAGAGCAATTAGTGCCAAGAACATTTACTCTTCTTCCTATATGATTATTATCATTATTATCTCTTTTCTCATAACAGGGTCTCACTATGTATCTCTATCTTGGACTTACTATGTAGACCAGGCTGGCCTTAAACTCACAGAGACCCACCTGCATCTGCCTCCTGAGTGCTGGAATTAAAGGTACTTTATTACTCCTGGATAAGAATATTTAATATTATTGATCTGTTAGTATGATCAGTGTTGTGTTAGATAGGTTAATGATCTTTCAGATCTATGTACCAAGAATCATGCAGGCTAACAATGTATTCAAATTCCTAGGAGATTTATACTTTTACTTTTATATTTACTAGCTTAGAAATCTTATGTGTGGTAAGATGGTAAGTTTTGAAAATAATAGTTTCATTCTAATTAAATATAAATTTAATTTTAAATTTAATTTTAACTTTGATTTTGATTTGATTTTAGTTTTAAATTTTAATTTTAAATATTTATAGGATTAAGTAATGAACTAGCAATTGTAGAAACATTTGAGATTCTGACAAACACGTGTTTATCAAACCTCTTTTTTTAAATAGATTTGTCTCAGATCCTACAACCATCCTTCCATCTAACTAGAGCAAAGGTCATGTCTGGGTACTCTATGCTTCTAGTGCAGCAGTTCTCAATCTGTTGGTCTTGACCCCTTTCGCAAGGTCACATATCAGATAGTTACATTACAATTTATAACAGTAGCAAAATTACAGTTATGAAATAGTAATGAAATAATTGTATGGTTGGCATCATCACAACATGACAAACTGTATTAAAGGCTCATGGCATTAGGAAGGTTGAGGACCACTACTCTAGAGTCTGGGTGGTCAGAGGCTCATCCTGATAAGTGTTTCATTGGCCCACTTCTTTTAGAGATTGTTGACAGTGCTAGTCTCCCAGCTGAAGTTTATTCAGCTCAGCTGATCTGGAGCTGAGTTTTGGTTTACTTCAGATTCCACATCACTGTCCAAAGAAGCTGCAACTGGCTGAGGAAAACAGATTATTCTTATCTCCATCTCTTATGGCTAATCATAGTTGTCAACTTGACTACATCTGGAATCAACTACAACCCAAGCAGTTGGGCACAGCTGGGAAGGATTTTCTTGGTTGGATCAGTTGAGACCATAAGACCCATACTCATTTCTGATGTACCAGAAGTATGGGACACAACTTCTGGTGTCGGGCTACAGAAAAGGACATTTAAAAAAAGGAAATTTTTGGTTTTTATCTGCTTACCTCACTCTTGCTGTCAACCTCATCTATCCAGATTCTTGAAGACGATAAAAGAAATAAGCCTTCTGGACTGAACAACTACCAGATCCTTGACTTTTCTATTGAGAGAGCCATTGTTGAACTGAAACTCTCAGTTCATTTCCTCCAGAGAACCCTGATTAATACACTGTGCTACCTAATTTTATGTCAACTTGATACAAGCTTAAGCCATCTGAGAGAAGAGAACCTCATCTGAGAAAATACCTCCATAATATTAGGGCTCTAGGCAAGCCTATAGGGTATTTTCTAAATTACTGATAGATGTGGAAGGGCCTAGTCCATTGTAAATGTTGCCACCACTGGGGGTTGTCTTGAATGCTCTAAGAAAACAGGATGAGCAAGCCATGAGGAGCAAGCCAGTCAGAAGCACTCCTCTATGACCTCCATCAGCACCTGCTTCCAGGTTCCTGCTGGCTGAGTTGGTTTTCCTCAGTGGCTTAGCTTCTCTCAGATGACTCAGGATATGTAATTTAAATAAACCCTTTCCCTCCCAAAGTGTCTTTGGTCATGATTGCTTATCACAGCAATTGTAACCCTAATATGTACAATATCCAAGATTGGCCACATACGGGTTTCTCAACTGGGAAAGAGAATGCCCCTGAATTGGCTCCACTCTATGTCTTGAATATCTGCACGACAGCACCCATTCCTGTCATATCTCAAGTTCTTACACCTGAAGTTCCACTGTAGATGAATGACTCTCTACCCACACAGTAATCATGGTAGATTGAGATATATAGCTTGAGATTATCTGAGCTCAGATTTTTTTTTAAATATGTGGTTCTTCAGCACTAGTGAATGCTAACATTTAAAGCCAAATAGCTTATTTAGTTAGATATTGTATTTATAAATATATATGCATGTATGTAGTGATTGTAATTTTAAAAATAGGAAGTCATTAAATTGAGGAGGAGGGCACAAGTGAAATTGGAGTGGAGAGAGAAGGAAAAATGATGTAAATAATATGCTTCTATGTAAAATACTCAAAAAGAATATCAAAAAGAAAGAAATGTAATCTAGTCTGTACTGATAAGAAAACAAACCTGTACCAGGAAGAAGCTATTGCTATAGAGATTAGGAAATGGGAGACTCTGGTTTGAGACTGAAGACTCAAGCAGCAGCGAAGACTAAAGGGCAGAACTGGTTCCAGAGCAGAAATAGCAGCAGGTCAGGCACCAGCTAAAGAAGAGGTAGATGAACAGGCATTAATCATGTAAGCTATACCAATAACAGGGTGTGGAGCTGCGCTGAAGCCCCAGAAATTGGCAGAGGTTCTCTGCCTATAGGTCCTCATTGTAAACCTCAGGAATCAGATAGCAGGTTTAGTATAGAGCCATTCCATCCCAAGGTTAGGTGTCTACCATTCTGTGGGGGCCTGCCTGAGGGAATTCTACCCTTTGGTCTTGTGTGTCTGATAAATTATTGGGCATTTCACAGACATGATTTTAATATACTCTTGTGCCTCTATAATCTAAATTTACCTTGATAAATTTATAAGGCAGCATGCTCCGTTCCCAGGAATAAGTTATTTACCAGCCTGAACTGTGTGAATGGTACCAGGCATGTGGTGATTTTTGTCTGTCCAAATGGAGAGACAGAATGGAGTCCAAAGCTGTGTGTAAAATAGAATTTCTTGGGACAAGGCGCCTGAAAAAAAAATCACTGTCGTTTAAAATATGAAGTAACAGTAAGTAGGCTATAACCTGATTTCAAGTCATTCCTTCATGAAATACATGTCATTCACAGGGAGTGTCGTCCACAAGGGATTCATACATATGTATGTACACAAATAAGTTTGTACATCAGTGTGTATGCCTAGTTGTTGGTGGACATCATCATATGTAAGTCATATTGTGCTACACTGTGACCAAGTGCATGCATGAGGAGAGTGAAATTCATGCCCGACTGAACTTTGGGAAAATGTCCTACTGTATTTCATGTGGAAATAATGTAAATTGTGTACAGTTAGAAATATGACTTTATTTTTTTCAAAGCTTAGATAGTAACCAACCATAAAATGTTGCAAGTTCAATGGACCATTCTAAACTTCTGGTTTTTTTCAAAGTTAGTGTTTTGTTTTGTCTTTTTTTTTTTTTTTTTTTTTTTAACAATCCTAGTGTCACTACAGAGTTACCTACCAGCAGGGGTTTAATATAACCCTCAGAGTCTTGATCTGAAAAACAAAATCAGACTTTATATAGAAGATATTTTAAAATATCATTTGAAAATAATAAAACACTAAGAATTTAACTGATTAGAAACAATTGTTAGAATGCTATATCATCATCGTCATCACCATTACCACCACCATCACCACCACCACCACCACCACCACCACCATTATCATCATCATCATCATCATCATATTGTGGTGCAAAAAAACAATTCCACTGTATTTTTTAATGTCAAAGGCAAAATTCATAATATTGGCAATCTCTCTCTCTCTCTCTCTCTCTCTCTCTCTCCTCCCTCTCTCTCTCTCCCTCCCTCCCCCTCTGTACCTCTCCCTCCTCTCTCTTGATCAAGAGCAAAAGACACAGGGAAATGTGTTTTTATACTTACAGAGACAGAAGATTGCAATTAAGACATTGTAAATTAAATAACAACCCAAGGTAAATGCTCATCATAACATTGAATTTGTCTCTAAAATCAGACCATGCATGTAAAAATTCAGAATTTCTTGGAAGGATTTCGGACAGTTGAGGGTATGAGCAGACAATTTACCACCTTAGAACAGGCAAGAGACCCTGTGAGCACAGTATCTAAAATATCCATGGTCTTACAAGAATTTAATAGCTTGCCAGGTAGTAATACCTTCAGAATATATAATTAGTATCTACTGTGCATATTTATTAGAAGTGGAATACAAGTTCAATGTCTTTCCATGATCAAATAAAAAGTAAAAAGTAATTTATCTGAGCCATCAGCACTTTGCCAGTTGAATTCAAAGAGCTGAATATAAATTAAACAGCCTCCCACAATGTTCAGCCTCATTTGTAACATCATGTCTGACTTTGATTTCTTCATGAAACAAATAGTTTCTGAGAACCAACTCTGACATAGAATAATGCTTAATAGCTTCCAATTCTATTTCTATTTGAATGATTTTGGATAAAATATGATATTATTACATTGGGAGAAAATAAAACAGCTAATGTCAAAAATGTTAGATTCTAAAAGGGAGGAAAAGAATATCTTTACTGTAATAATACCATGTTCTTTTATAGAAATCTTGGGATAGGAATATAGGTGTAACAAAAAATCACAAATATAAATTGTTATAGATCCATTACTGACTGCCCTGGTACTAGTTACTTGACATATTAGTAACTAACATGACATATTAATAACTAGTCCATTATAAGAACTCTCTTTCTGTCTACCCTATATAGAATGATAGGCTATAACAGTGAATATGAAGTATTCTCAAAGGGAAAATTAGATAAATTTTGAACTAAGGTAATTATTTTCTCCCACCCTAACTACAGGGTTTTTCCCAAAGACTCTTTTTTTTTTAACCCAACCAGTAGTAGCTTCATCTAGTATTCTGCCATCTGGGGGATTTTTCAATGAATAAGTTAATGTTATCTAACTAGATTTAATTGCTTTCTGAAGCTTAACAGATTGTATGTCTTCCTAAATTCTCAAAGGGCTAGATAAATTCCCTAAGTGAGAACTCAATAAATTTCTAAAGTGGAAAAGCTCTATAACACTCTATTTATAATTAGTATGTATTTATGTATGATATATGAATACTAAATGCATAATTTAACATACAGATTGGAGTTGGCCAGAAAAAAAAAGCAGCATTTGTAGATTTAGAGTTTATAGTTTTAAGGATTGAGAAAATAGTCAGACATGGGGGCACACGCCTTTGATCTAAGCACTTGGGAAACATAGTCAGGAAGAGCTCTGTGAGTTCAAGACCAGTGTGGTCTACATAGTGAGTCCCAGGACAGCCAGGGCAAATTGAGATCCTATCTTCAAAAACAAAACAAAAAAACTGAGCATTTTTGTTTTACTGACATTTATTCTGGTCATACCAAAGTCCCATAGTGTGTTTCATCATTAATATATATACCATCAATCATGGGTGAAAACAGAATCTTAAATATATGTTGTAAATAATCAGAAATAATTTTACTATGAGTAGAGAACACTATTTCAAGATTACTTTATTTGAATTCTTTCTGGATTTTATCTTATCTAAAAAAATAGGTAGAACTCCTCTTCTACCATGTAAGTCAAAGTTTAATTTTAATATAATTTTAAAATCATAATATGGCAAATATTTTCTCTTGAAATATGAATCACTGTCTACATATTTCAAGGTATATATTAAGACTTCTGTTTTAATTTACATAAATTTTGAGACATAAATTCTGAAGACATTTTGCTGTTTTTTTTTCTTATTTAATATGAAACTTTAAATTTACTAAATGTGTGGTGGTTAGAAATGAGATCCTATGAAATATGAAAAAAATTATTAACTGATAAAACTGCCTTGAAATTGATGCTGTATAATTGAACTGAATAATCCATTATGTATTTTAACTTGCTGGACTTTACAAAAACACATACTCTTGAATCTAGTCAAAAATAATGAAGCATTATTAACTATAACAAAGTGAGACACTATTCAATACGGAAGACTTCATTCCTATCGCACCTGAAGCTTTTATACTTTGAAGTGCTTATTAATAAATTTATCCAACTCACTAGTTCAAACTCACTGTCATTCTCTAGGAGAGGACTCCCAGAGTGGGCCTTGTACCTTAAGGACACATTACAAGTAGGTCAGATGTCAAGAAAAGGTCTGTTGGAGAAGCATCACGGCAGAGGATTCCACTAGTTCTGAACTTGAATCCGCATTTCATCCTTCTCAGTACAACTTATGCAAGTGTACACTGGAGATGGCTCCAGGTATATTAATGGCTATTATTTTAGTATTATTTTAGTATCAGGGCAAATATTTACATTTGTAACTTCTTATTCTCATTCCAGTCTTAAACTATGGATAGACACAGCTGATAAATAAGAGAAATTTTCAATGACTTTTCTAAGGTTTTTAATTGAAATAGAATAATATCACTCTCCCTCCCCCCAGATCCTCTCAAAACCTCCCCTCCGAAATCTCTATGCCCATCCACACTCTCAAGTTGATAGTCTCTAGTATTTCTTTGATTATTATTATTATATACGTACATATGAGTGTGAAAAATACACACACGCACACACACATACACAACCTATTTGGTCTGGGTTTTTATTGACTTTGCATATATGACTTCAGGGCTGACCATTTAGGGTTGGACAATCAATAAGTGTACCCATCCCTAAGAGAAGTTAATTCGCTTTTTCCCAGCCAAGGGTGGGACCTCTCACAGATTTTGTCATTCTACATCTACATTCTATTGGGATTGTCATTATTCTGGTCTCGTTTATGCAGTTACTTTTAGGAGAGACTGTTTTACCATAGATTTCCTGGTATTCTGTGCCTTATAGTCTTTCCACCCCCTCATCCACAGTGTTCTCTGAACCATAGATTCAGAAGCTTGACAGAAGCTATCCAGGAAAGACTAAGGCAAGCAAGTTAATTTTCTGGAGCTGGCCCACCCTTTAGCATGGCTGCAGTGGGTGAGCTCTGAGATGCAGGGTCCTCAGAGACTTCATCCCAGGATTGTTTCTTGATGCTGATAAGCCTTTCCTGTCATTATTACATAACTTAATGAATCTTGGGCATTAGCCCAGCCTATTGGAAAGATTTCCTGCAGATCATCATGAATATGTACTCTCATGTAGTAACACTGCATAGAAAAACTGATGATTTCACAATTTATGATAAAGATTTATAGAACACTTAAACTGTTACAAGTAATTTCAAGCATCCTATATAATAAAGTTGCAAATAGAACCCTGTTAACCATGTGTCATTGGCTAATTGCACTAGGTGAGAAAGTAGTTTTGGAACAAATTTATGATCAATGAAAATATTCCTTCTAGGTTAGATATGAGAACATTGTCCAGTAACTAACTGTCATAAACTGGGAAAGGGCAATTTATTGTAGGTGGAAGGAAAGAAAATAAGTGATGGACTAGTCTACCTGTACAAAACTTCAAAGTAATAAGACACAAGGCAGATTACTTATCTCTTGTCAAAACCATGCTAATTTGTGACATAGAAATTATTGCTTTAAAGTTATAATGAACTTATGGATCTAGAAGATAGATAATAAATGTTTAGATATTGGTCTTAATGGAAAGACATGGAAACAATTCTGTTGTAATTCCTCAAACCTTACAGATCTATGACAAGAACTATTGCCTTAAGTGTACTATGAACTTACAGACCGTAAAACTGCTTAAAAAACCATGTAATCAATTATCCTGCTGTAATGGTCCTACCTGATAGTTGTATGAGGTAATTGTTTAGTATAAAAAATAAGAATAGTAATAAAGTAGTGTGGAGCTCTTTTTCAGCTTCATCAAGTGTGTGTTATCTGTGGCCTGCATTTCTTTCTTTTTCCTTTCTCTCTGGCTCACAAAAAGTTAATGAACTCCCAGCTTCTCCCCTATTAGTGAAGGTCCCTCCAGTCAATGGGAAAAGAGTCCAAGTAACTTAAGCTTCTTTCCTCTGCTGCCATCAGCAAGAATTAATTGCCAGAAGCTAACAGCTGTTGACCCCTGAATAGCAAGAGAGAATTATTCACCAAAAATCACCAGCTTTTGGTCCCCATCTCCAACCCTCCCCTTTGCTGCCTTCCCCCTGGTACCCAAACTGGATGCCAGGCTGGACCCCAGCAAGAGTTATGATGTCTATCTACCCTTTGAGCTAGGCTTACCCCAATCTGTTAATTTCTGCACTGAGTCCGGTTGTGATTTTCTGTCATGGGCTCTATTACATGTAAAGAGATGCGTCTTTGATGAAATATGTTAGTTAAATAGGGGTAAAATTTAGAATACAGTAAGGAATTATGCTGGTCGAGCTAAGTGTTGTCAGTAGATTCTTTTACAATGTGAATGAGCTTGCCAGCCCTGCAGAGCTGGCGAGACTTCCAGTATCATGCATTATTTCACTCCTGTTGAGTGGCCCTTAACTCCAGTTGGACATCTACTGGTTGCCACCAACATGTGAGAAGCACTTAGTACACTTTTCTGCATATCTTGCTTGCATGCTAGTAATTGTACCACTCTGTGTGTGTTACATCTGGGAAGGGCTGTTTGGCAGCTTGCAAGCTATTTTCTAGAGCCATAAAAACTAGACTAAGGAAAAAGGGATGTCCAAAAGGTCAAATTACTCAAGATTCAATCCACAGACCACATGAAACTCAAGAAGAAAGATGACCAAAATGCGAATGCTTCACTCCTTCTTAAAAGAAGGAACAAAAATATTCATAGGAGGGGATATGGAGACAAAATTTGGAGCAGTGATTGAAGAAATGGCCATTCAGAGCCTGCCCCACATGTGGCCCATATATATATATATATATATATATATATATATATATATATATATATATATATACAGCCACCAAAACTAGATAAGATTGATGAAGCTAAGAAGTGCATGCTGACAGGAACCGGATATAGATGCCTTCTGAGAGACACAGCCGGAGCCTGTAAAATACAGAGGTGAATGCTAGCAGCAAACCATTGAACTGAGAACGAGACCCCCGTTGAAGGAATTAGAGAAAGAATTGAAAGAGGTGAAGGCATTTGTGACCCCATAAAAACAATGCCAACCAACCAGAGCTTCCAGAGACTAAACCACTACCCAAAGACTTTACATGGACTGACCCAGGGCTCCAACTGCGTACGTAGCAGAGGATGGTCTTGTTGGGCACCAATGGAAGGAGAAGCCCTTGGTACTGCCAAGGTTGGACCCCTTGGATTCCCACGTAGGGGAATGTCGGCGGGGGGAGTGGAGGACAAGAAGGGGGGTTGTGTGGAGGGGAACACCCTTATAGAAGAAGGGGAGTGGGAGAGGATGGAGGCTTATAGACAGGAAAACAGAAAAGGTAGTAACATTCGAAATGTAAATAATGAAATATCCAATTATAAAAACAATATAATAAAAGAAAAGAAAAGAAAGACAAAAGTGTGTCCAGTTCATAATTCATAGCTTGACTTATCCAAGTCCTGTGTCCTACGTGTGTGGTGGTTTCAGCTTTCGTGGTCTACCTTTGATCACCTGACAGGTAACCAAGGGCTACATCAGTAGTCTATACTGCTTTGGAGGTCACGAGAACTACCGCAACCAACCAATTGAAAGAAGGTTTCTCAAGCCTGATATTGAAGGTTTTGTTAGTCTATAGTTCTTATGGGGAGCATAATCAACCTCAAATATAAAACTCATTATCTCAGGAATAAAAAAGCTCCATGAAAATATAGAAGTAGATGACCCTTCTGTGAATTTAGGGCTACTATAATTTAAAGGATAATTTCTAAACTCTAAATCTGTAAATGTTTTCAGGAGATAAAATAATACTTGCTGACTGTTTTCAGAAGTTTTGATTTGATAAAAATTATTCTTGCTTAATGTTATTATTTATATTTTTTGTAAGGTAAATTTCTGAATATTAACTTGAATTCCTTAAGGAATTTATTATGGATGTTATAGCGAAGAAAAGAAGAAAGAATATGACATCATCTCTGTCATTTTCTTCCTCTTCGATAATTCCTGGAATTAAAAAGTTAGCTTATTAAATAAACCTTACTGTGTCTTTGAAAGCTGAAGTGGTAAGTAAATTATGAGATAGAGTTGGGGTTTTAGAATCAAATAACTGACTATAATAGAATGAGCAATATTACGAAGCTGCTAACATCTTAAATTCCCTATTGAGTATAAAGATAGAGCCTCTGTGTTCTCATATTCTTCTTACATACATAAAAACACATAAAGATGTTTAAGGATGGTCAAAGTCCTCAAGTTTGGTGCCAATTTTTAATAGTTTTAAAACACTTTTTGAAAGTATAAAACATCCTTTAAAAAAAATTTAGTCTTTACAGATTAGAGAAATAACTCACATGGAGGCGTACTTACAGTGAGTGCCCCCAAAGCCATGGGTTTGATTCCCCACACCAGATAAATCGGGATTGGTGGTTTATTCCTCTATTCACAGCACAAGGAGGGTAGAGGTGGAAGGATCAGGGGTGCATGCTTGTCTTCAGCTACATAGAAAATTTGAGGCCAGCCTAAGTTGCCTGAGGTCCTGTTGCCAAGAGGGAAAAGGGAAGGTGAAGGAGGGGGCAGGGAGGGAGGGAGGGTTGAAAAAAATGAATGAACAAACAGGTTAAAGAAGGAAGGATGGAAGGAAAGACAGAGAGAGAGAGAGAGAGAGAGAGAGAGAGAGAGGAAAATGAGAAAATGAGAAAGCAAGAGAGAAAGAGAACAAAAGTTATATCAAAGAAATCTTGCTGCTCTCAATAGATTAAAGATTCATTAAAGTCAGGAAGTATTTATTTTTAATAGTGCTCCTGATGTTGTTACAAGTATATGATATAAATTAAATACTGGTTCAAATAATTTAAATTCATAGAATATTGCCATTATTCAAAGTGTTTATAGTTACCAATAAACATATATTCTTTTTATATTTTATTTATTTATTTTTATGTGTATGGGTCTTATGGCTGCACATGTGTGTGTGCACCAAGTGTGGGCTTGTTGCCCACACTTGAGGCCAGAAAAGGACAGATACCCCGGGACTAGAGTTGCAAACGACACTGAGCCAGTATGTGGGTTCTGAGAATCAAACCAATCTGTATCCCCTGAAGAGGATCAAGTGTTCTTAACCTCTAAGCATCCTTCCATATTCTAAACAATTCAATGTTACAACATTAAACATGACTCATGTGTAGCAATAATGTATAATTCTGTTACCCATTTAAATGTGAATCTTAACATTTGTACTTCAATCACTTTCTCAAAATAATCTCTCTCTATGCTTTGACAATTCCATATATTATATAGTATTGACCCCTTAATAGTTGGTAAGATTTTTAATTGCAATAAAATATATTTTAGTTCATTTAAAATAGTTTTATGTTTTGTGGCAAAAAGTTTCACTTGTAGAACTATTAACAACAAAATTCAGCATCTCAGAATTTTTATATAAGCATAAAAGCAAACACTAATTGTAAAAAGTGGGAATATAAAGTACCCTGCTAAGATGTACATGATACATTTTTTTTTAGCTAAACTGGGCTCTTGCACATTCATTACATCGGACAGGAGAGCATTCTGTTGCCATACTTCTACTTTTAATTCAGTACCTTTTTTGATAAATGTGGGACAGAAAATATTTTTTCCTGATGGGGAAAACCAATTGAATAATATTTCAACACTCTGTCATGACTGTATATATGGCTTACATTCTTTTATAGATAGCTGGAGGGTATTTTAGCCTTGACATTTTACTTGTCCTGAAAATGGAGATGATGCATGGACCAGCACTACACAGAGCTCCCATTTTTCTTTCTCAAAGTGTGGTGTGATTAGCCATTTTATCCGCCCAACTCTACTGCCCTGGGAGGCTCAGATGTCAAGGCCAATGCTACTTTGATGAATTAGCATCTTGAGATACCATGATTTCAATTCTGGGTAGCAGTCAGGATGGAATGCTTGCTGGTCTTGGTTTCTTGGATTTGTCCCTCTCTCAGATAAAGATTAAGAAAGATCTTTTAACTCTAGTATTCTAATAACATTTGTATATATAGGAAATCCAAAGACATGTATATAGCATTGACAGAAGCTTGGGGGACACCCTACCTTATTTCTATCCTCATATCCTGGAAGTCTAGTGTTCTGACAAAGAAAACCATACTGTTTTGTCTTCTGACAAAAACTGATGAATATTTTTAGAATAAAACTCCAGGATGTGCAAAACTCCAAAAGGACAGACTCAACAAAATAAGTCTGAGAACACACAGAATAAATGTCCATCGAGACCAGATTTGTCTGAGTAATAGCCACAACACTTGGTTGAGAACACATCTATTGATTTAGAACATACCATGTCCTGGCTGGCTCTCATATTCTGCCATATATTCTCATCCCCATCCACAGTGGAAAAGCTCACTCTGAGCCTTTGATACATTCACCTTTGGGACCCGGTCTTCCACACAAATACTTAATATAAATAAAACAAATCATTGCTCTAAAGGATTCTGTGCCTCAGATCCCTTTTCACATTGAAAATCATGGAATCTGCAAGCATCTAAGTCACCATTGATTATGCTGAATCCAATTATTGCAATGACTCCAGTAAGTGAAACCTAAAATGTTTTATGGTAATGGCCCATATGTCTGTATAACATTTAATTTGTATTATATGTAAGAAAAGAAATAATACACACCTGGCTTGCAATATTATAAAAACAGATCGAATGAATCTAGAGCTGTCTTTATGAATCAAGAGAGTAGCAGTCAATGAAGCAGGCACCGTACAAAGAGATGATTCAAAAGACTTTAGTGTATTCATCACTTCCCTTAGCCTTCTCTGCCCTCCTATCCCCAAAGCTTCTCAAATAAAAGGACTCCTAGTTTAAAACAGTACTCATAGAATAGTCATAGACTATTCTAAAATACATGTCCCATCCTCCGTCAGTACTATAGTGGTACAATAGAACCCTCTCTTACCATGAAAAGCGGACCTGACAGGAGGCCTGGAAAAGGTTTTTTTCATTTCCTTTGCCTGGGTGTCCACTGTATCCAATCTTCCTTCCCCCTTCTCTCATCTTTGTTACAAGCAGTTCTAGACTTGGACAACTGCAAGAAATTTGCTCTAAGCTTCCCTAGGAATTCTTGTACTATCACAGAATCAAGTCATCAAGTCTCAGCTTTCCAAGGGCTGATTCAGTTTGCATATCAAACATATATATATATATGTATATATATATATATGTGTGTGTATATATATACATATATACACACATATATATAATAAATTATGAAGCACTTCAAAATATTTGCTCACGATTAACAATATCATTTACTTAGGAATCAACATGTAGTTGATGTTACACAACAAATATATCATGATAGGATAGTTTTATTATTAAATTATCATTTCCATCTGCCAGTAACCCTTTCTAGCAGAAGCCTGCTGTAAGTTGTCGTCTGGGACTGACAGCAGATATGATTCTCAACAGAATAAAATCCAAACTGTGGAGTGAAGTAAAATAACAGGTAGAACAAAGTTTAGGGCAGTAGAGGGAGGCTGGTTCCCCACCCAGCTAGGACAGGACATTATTTAATAGTGAAAGTAAGCCGTGTTGGTACATTAAATGTGATTTTAATGACTCGGTTTAGATGAAGACAGTCTGTGAACATCATGTTGACTATTAACTTATTTTACTTCCTCTTTGTCCTAGTAACTAGAAGATTATGGCTTAAGAATATTATGCTCCAATGTATGATAGATCTGCAAGAGAGAAACTGCAGCATGGTGTTCGCATGGATGCACATATGGAGAAATTTTTAAGTTGTCGGTGGTCTGTCACACTGCAGGAAGAACAGAAATTGTTCCTTCTGAGAAGAAATGGCATTACCAGAATGCTGTTCAGCATCATTGACCACCCAAGGGCTGCAGATTAAAATTTCCATAGAAACAGAATCTGACAATGACTGCTAAAAGTGAAGACTGCCCTCCCCAACCCACTAACAATGCCGTCTGAATCAAGAGGAAGTGTAAATTGTTCAATCTGAGAGCACACAGTCTACATTCTCCTGATCGTTATATTTCCTTGTCATAAACTATTTTTATTGTACATTAATTTTTGGCCAGAGGGAATGGTTTCATGAAGTTGACACAATAACACAGATAATTCCTCTATAAATTAAAATGTATGGCCATTACTTTATTTGTCAGAGTAATGGATATTATCCTGCCAACAAAAATTAACATATTTTCTTTTTGTCTTTTCCTTTTTCTTGGTCTTAAATTCATTTCTTCTTTGTCAGAGCCTCTCAAGAGACATCCATGTCAGACTCCTGTCAGTCAGCAAGCACTTCTTGGCATCTGACATAGTGTCCGGGTTTGGTGTCTGCATATGGGTTGAATCCCCAGGTGGGGGCAGTCTTTAGATGGCCCTCCCTTCAGTCTCTACTCCACATTTTGTCTCATTATTTCATCCTGTGAGTATTTTGTTTTCCCTTTTAAGACAGACTAAAACACCCAGACTTTGGTCTTCTCTCTTCTTGAGCTTCATGTGGTCTGGGAATCATATCTTGGTTATTACAAGCTTTTGGGCTAATATCCACTTGTCAGTGAGTGCATAGCATGTGTGTTCTTTTGTGATTGGGTTACCTCACTCAGGATGATATTTTCATGTTCCATTCATTAGCCTAAGAACTTCATGAAGTCATTGTTTTTAATAGCTGAGTAGTACTCCATTGTATAAATGTACCATATATACCACTGAAGGACACTCACCCCCTCCATTCTACTATATCCCTCCCACACCTACCAATAACTCTCCTCTCGCCAATATGTTCTCCACCTATTATCATTCAATTTTATTTTGTTTTGATGTTTGACCCACTGAGTTTAACCAGGACCTTCCCCGAATGGCATGGGTATAGAGCTACCCTCTGCAATGTGGCAATTCACCAGGAACTACACTGAGGAAGACAATGACTCTCTCCCCAGAAGTCATCAATTTCCATAGCTCCCTAGGGAGAGGATGGACCCTTATGTAATTGGAAGGATCCCTCTCCATTACTGAGTATTATTAGACCCAGTCTTTACGCCCTCTGAGGTCAACTACAGATGCCATTTCAGGCCTAAAGTGTAGTATTTCATGAGCCTCCTCTCCATCTTCCAACTCTTACATTCTTGTCATCCTTCACTTTAGTGATGTCCTTTTAGTCTCAAAAAGATAATTTGGTGAAAAAAAACCCAAAACATGACTAAGTAGGCCACGCCCTCTAGGGTGAACCTTTGCTTCTGTTTTGCTAAATCGGCATATTTATTACAACTGCCTTCGAACTATTTATGTTTCCCCTAGACTAGTGGTTCCTTTGTCCTTAGTCAAAAGAGTCTCTTTTTCCAGCAAAAAGCAGTCAGTGCAGAGACTCGTGTCTGCTCACAGTGCTGAGAATGAGTGCCGAGTGCTAAGACCTAGACAGGAAACCGTTTTCTTCTTTTTCTTCATTTCTTTTCTTCTCCATGTTTATTCATTCTATCATTCTTTTTCCATCCCCTCCATCAATGCCTCCCTCCTTTCCTTATCACCCATTTCTTCCTTATGTCTTCTTTTTGTTGGTTTTTATTAATAAAGTTTGTTCTTTGACAATTTAATTCATGTATGCAATGCATTCTGGTTATGCTTTTCTCTTCTCTCTTCCAGTTGCATTCCTTTTCTGCTATTCCCTTCTTTCTTACAGATCTCTTTCTCACATTCACAGCCTTTTGTTTTATTTTCTGTCTTTCAAAGTTCAACTACCACTGTCTATGTGACCGTGGTTTTGGTCACATGACCAATTCAATAAAGGCTAGTGAGATCAGCATAAGGAACACAACTAGATACCATGCCTACCCATCTTCTGGAATTCATTAATTGTCAGTAGTTCATCAGAAATATTACAGTCCCACTAGCCCCTTCCCCATGCATAGCTGAATGTTAGGTAAGCCTAATTTATGTTATCCCTGTATCAATAGGCACAACTGCTGTTAGTGTCAGGACTAGGCATGTGTCAAGCTTAGTATAAGGTAATTCACAGTCCTTCTGTCTTCTGTCTCTTATATACTTGCCATCAGTTCATTCACCATGTTCCTTGGGCAATAAAGGGGTAAGATTGTTTAGGAATGATTCTCAGCATCTCGTGGATCTCTGTATTCACATCTTTTCACTGCAAAGCATAAGTTCTCTGACTAATGTTGAGCAGCCTCTCTCTATGAGTATAAACATGTATATTTAGGAGGTGGCTTGATGATAAGTCAGTTTAGGTAAATAGCAGTATCCGGTTCTACTCTAGGGCCCAGTTGCTGCTTGGTCATTGGTCTTGGATGAGTTTCATGGTACTGGGCATAGACTCCATCTTGTGAAATAGTTCTCAAATCCAATGAGAGATTAATTGGTTACCTCCATGGCAGTTGTGCCACTATCATATCCACGGACTCTTCCTGCCTGTTAAGTTGGTATTATATTTATAGAGTTCACAGCTTGGTGAGACAATGCTGCCTTTATTCCTCCAATCTCCCGCATAGCACCATTGGGCATTATGAAAGATTCCATCAAGGAATAAGCTGTAAATTCAGTTCCAGCTTGATTTCTCTATATCTTGCATCTGAGGTGTGTGATGTCTTCAGAAATAGAGGCTTATATACAACTTTTTGTGAGTGACCTAGACAAATAACTCCTATAAAGGTATCTTATAGCTGGCACTGAGATTTAGAACACTATTACTTCTAGGATTTGAATTTTCTACCCTTGTAGTTTATCTGCCTTTGATAACTCTTCTCTATTTTTAATTGACTCACCAGGTTAAAGGTTTCGAGGTGATTTCTTCATATCTCTTTAATTGGGTTAACTTTCCTTACTATCACCTCATTTTCTTACCCACCCTATAAACACTCCATGTGGAACTGTACAACCCCCATTATTTTCCTACTCAACCTTCATTGTACTAAATCTGTGTTCTGCTATTCCCACTGACCCACTCTAGATTCTGGAGATACTCCAAATAAAACACACAAAACTAAAGAGTCCAGGGTGGGATCTGTATAAATGAGACAAGTGCAGCATTGGCTTTTCCTGGCCTAGGTTGCTTCATGGAGTATAATGTTTTCCAATGTATGCATTTTCTTACCAATTTTATAATTTTTTTCTTGTTGCTGATAACATCATATTAATTGAGATTTCATTGAACCTATAAATTAATTACCTTTGGTAGGATGGCCATTTTCACATTTTTAACTCATCTCATTCATGAACATGGGGGTCCCTCCATATTCTAGTCATACCCTCAATTTCTTACACTTTCTATTATTTTATTAGTTGGGTTAGGCTTCTGATTTACTTATTTATGGTTATTGTGAGTGGGATTATTTCACTGATATTTTCCATATGTTTGGCATTGATATATAGAAAAGCTGCTGGGGTTTTGTTTGTTAAATTTGTATCCCCGGGTTTTATTGGAAGTGTTTATCAGGTCTAAGAGTTTGTTGATGGAGTCTTTGGAGTCTCTCATTCATAAAAGCATACCATTTGCAAAAAGAATGCTTTCATATTTTCCTCTCCTATTTGTATTTCTTTGTTTCCTTCTCCTATCTAATTGTGATACATAAAATCCAAAGGACTATATTCAAAAGAAGTGGAAAGAGTGGGCATCCTTATCTTGTTCCTGAGCTTAATAGGAAGACTTTGAATTTTCTTCATTTTAGGATAATGCTGGCTCAGGATTGGGATATTCAGCCTTTGTTATGTTGTTCCATCCCTAGTTACCCTCATGACTTTGATCATGTGATTTCTGTCTTGAAGTCCACTTTCTAATTTTTAAATTGTGACCATTAATACACAAAGTTATTATTGAAGGCATGTACAAATTCCTGTCATTTAGATAATTTGGGGTTATTTCTTAGTCACCTTTATTAACCATTTGATGTTGCTTACTTGTTTTCTGTGGCCTCTTTGCTGTGTTTATCATTCTCTTCTGACTAACCTGTGTTCAAAAGTGTTCCACTGTGGTTCTTATTGACTAATTGAAATTTTCATTTCCAGCTTCAATTCAGTTTGCATTCTCTTCACTATTTACATCACTTCATTGGGTTTGGTTTCTATATAATAAATTGTCTTCCTTATTTTATCCAGCTTCTCTTGGGTTGCATTCAGTTTATTCTTTTCTTCTCAGTTCTGTTGGGCATTTGCTTGTGTCTTTCTTTAAATTATTTTAACTATTTAAACTTTTTATAAATTGTTAAATGATGTATAATTGTTCTTTACAGTTATATGTCTTTAATTTGATCTTAGAAATTGTCCTTGGAGACCATTGCTGTGGACTTGTTGCTGCTAGGGGAGGCAAACTGTCCTAGCTCATCATGGTGTGCATCATTTTCTAATGGTACCTGAGCACCTGGAGTTAAATTATTGACTTTGTCTTTTGTTACTTTTTTTCAGGCCACAACATACAATCTAGAAGTGAGTGCAGACTGGGGTTCTTGGGAGAACCTAGAGAAAGGGAAGGTAGTCTACAGAAAACAGAGCTCCCTTACTTGATTCCTGTTGGGCTGAGTCACTTGTAGAAAGTCATGAGTAGGCTACCAAAGCTAGAAAGAAGACAGAGGTGGTTGGTTTGCAAGATTTTCTTAACTAAGTCCAGGTGAAGCCTGGCTGCATGTAGTTGTTGAGTAAGAGCCTTGAGCAGAGGTGAAGGGGCAACTTGTATGAGCCTATAGTGTACCCCATTCTGTGTGGTGATGCAGCTAGAAAGATCTCTCAGGGTAAAGGAAAGGTCTCAGATCATCTAGACTGAGAAACTTCCTGACTTACTCTCTAACATGAGAGTAGCATGAGGTCAGAGCAGTTGGTCTGTTCATCTTTCTGCTCCTCTTTCCTTGAATATCAGTATCTTAAAAATGCCTGGAGTTACATCAGGTATGACTAAGAAGTAGAGACTGTCCCTTTATCCCCAATGCTTTTCCTGATTTGTCCTAATTTAGTCTATACTTGATATTTGTTAATACAAAATAACTACTCCAAGCCACGTCAAAGATAACTGAGAGTCTACTATCAAGCTCCTATGAGGCACTCGTCGATGTACTACAACATTGTCCCAACGACCCAAGAGATTTGCAGGAACAGTTGTTCCCACAATTTTTCCAGCAGGCTACTTAACAAGAAGACTATGATTTTCTCTTTACCACCTCTTCCTAGCAGTCTTCTTTCTGCCTTTTGTCTAAGAGTATCAGGGAACAAATGACTTTCTGGAGAAGGCAGTAAATCCAGGTTTGACAAGTGGCAGGAAAAGGTTGATGATAAAGCAAAAATCTAGCATATAATGTAGTATTGCTACATTGTATTCTCGGTATATAAAAACATAGTCCTTTCTGTTTCCATATGCCTTGTTTCATTCATTCATTCATTCAGAAAGCAGATATTTGAGGCTCTATTTCCTCATACCTCACATGACGTTGCTTACTAGTTCCCTTGACTCTGAGTAGAACGGAAGAGTCATATAAATGGAAGCAGCCATCTGTAGATCACTAACACCAACCTATTCCTGAAGCCTCACTTTGTAGATCAATCTTCATACCTAATTTTTAGTTAACATGTAAAACACTACATCCCATTACTTCATTTTCATACATTAATGAGCACGTTGCTCATGTTCACTCCTAATACCCTCTTGTGTACCTAGCTGGTCTCTTTGTTCCACCAAAGCAACTTCAACTTTCAAGTCATATATAGATACTTAAATCCAGATTCTGCATGAGTTAAGGTAGAATTTATTTGTTTTTCCTTTTTCTCCTGTTGTTTTCCTGTCTTCCTCATAGTCCATTCTCTTATTCCATCTTTAGATATTCCCCACATATTCCCCTTCTATTTTTATATCATATGTATGTATGTGTTTATTTTATATTATGCCTATGAGAGAAAACATGATATTTAGCTTTCTGAATCATAGTGATCTCTAGCTCTACCCATTTTCCTAAAAGTGATATATTTGCATTTTGTGGCTGAAATATATCTATATTTTTTTCTTTCCACTCCTGTTCTCTTTGGATTTTACTTTAATCTGGTCTCCACCTGAAAGGTCATGGTATTCACAAGTCCTTGGATATGCTACTTTTAATCAAATGCCAGCCTTTTGTTGATCTGTTTATCAAATGAAACTCCTTTCTGCCTTTTCTCACACCTAAGACATTTTATCTACCCTGCAAAGGTTTACATCTTCTGTTTCTATACTTCCAAGTATCCAATGCATGAGTTATTGGCTATTGTAGACTATCTGACCATTGAGAGCAGGGCTCACGACTGTATGATTGCAGTTTAAAGAGGCTGTTACAAGTCCTGTACCATGAAAACAGATGCATGTTTAATTAGTAAAGCAAAATAAACCCTGTACACACATTGTACAATCTCTTTGCACCTATTTTTCAAGTGTTTTGTCCCTCGTACACTCAAGCAGGTATTACTCTGTTAGAATCTCCACATATTTATAGAAAGGTTTCTGTGGTGGCTAGAGAAGAATGGCCCCCATAGTCTCATAGATTTCAATATTTGGTCAACAGGGAATGGCACTATTTGAAATGATTAGGAAGTGTGTCACTGGGAATCAGCTTTGATGTTTCAAAGAGCCCATTAAGCCCAGAGTCCCTTTCACCTCCTGTTAACAGATATAGAAGTCTCAGCTACTTCTCCAACACCGTGTCTACATGGCTGCCACTATACTTTCTGCCATGATAATAAACTAGGTCTCTGTAAACTATAAATCAGTCTAAATTAGATGCATTCCTTTATAAGAGTTGCCATGGTCATGGTGTCTCTTCACAACTGAACACTGTCTAAGACAGTGTCTTATTGAATAACTTTGTGGCATATGACATCACATTATGTATGTCTTTAAAGAAAAACTGGCTGCCACAGTGAGCCAGATTCCCATGTATATCATCTCTCAGAGTTGCTCATCTCCCCCTAAGTGTGCAAAAGAATCTATAGTGCACTTATTTAGCAAAAGCTTCAGAACAAAACAATATGTTTATATTAGATCTCTAACTTTAGTTTGAGATGTCTGCTACTCTGTGTCCTCTGGCCTACATCTGTCCATTATGTTTCAGTCCTTGAATACGGCAACACTTTTACTCTCAATCACTGGAGAAGTTTCTGGGTATATGGCAGTAAGCACAAAATAATTATTTCCCATGTTTTTCACTGAGATTACTGGGAATACACCTCTGCAGTTGTGGGGTTTTTTAGTTAAAATTTTGTCTTGCAGTTCTTCCCAGATCAGCACTTAATGTACCATATTTTATTATGTAAATACAACACAGATGTTTAAGAAAAATTATATTTATTTCTAAACTTGTTACTGTGATATATATCATAATGAATAACCTTGTACCCATAACATTTTCTTATACATGAAGAAACACATAAGTGCTTATATGTGTGTGTATCCCTAGTGACAATCTTGGTTGCTCAAAGTTTATATGCCTTATAAATTCTGATAGATAACTGAGAACTGCTATTCTCAGAGGATGTAGCAGTTTACAGTTTCAACAGCAAATGAATAAGATATTTTCTCCCCAAGGAATTAATAAATGTGTGTTAAAGTTTTCAGATTTGTGCCAAGTTGATGCTGGAAACACATAATCTCAGTTTTGACTAGTGTTGTTTTATTATAAACGCTTGATGGATTTCCAGTCACCTTTGCTCAGGTCCATGCTAACTATCTCCATATTACAGCAATTTTTAGTATAAATAGCTGAAGTGGATTCTCTCAGTTTAATCGATCACCACATTGTCATGAGTGGAATCAACATGTTTTCATGTATTTAAAAGCCATTTGCCTTTTTATTCCCCATAATAATGTTTCCCATGTCTATGTTGTTTCTTCCCCAAACCATCTATAAGAAACCTTTAAGTAAGAGGAAAATAATGCTGTGGTGTGTACTTTTTCTAGTTTGCTGTTTGTTCTTTGGTGTTTATTGTCATGATTTTATGTAATAGGTTTGGTGTATGCATGTGCATATGTGGCAGCCAAAGGCTAATGTGAAGTTCGGTATTCTGTCCTGTTCTCTGCTTTATGATTTGAGATAAGCTTTCTCACTAAATTTGGAATTTGGACAACAGGGGAACATTACCGTGGCCAGCTTTTTATACAGGTGTTATAGATAGAAGCTTATGTCCTCGTATTGACATAGCAAGAACTTTACAGTCGTCTCTCCAGTCTACTTACCATGTGATTTTACTAGAGTTAGGTCATTTTTACCAGAAAGAAACACTGGCTGTTGTTTTGATAGACTCTGAATTTTGAGTCCTAGGAAGACCCTTTTTCTAGCGAAACTGAAAGAGCTCATTTGTTGATCCCAGAGACAGTACTCACTCAGCAGCTTTTATGAGCTCATGGCTTTATATTTGAAGATGAACCATTTATCATCTGATACAGTTCTCACATCAACTGTCTTTGTTGACTGGGCCATTTATCTCTATCAACATGGATAACTTTGTCACATATTAATTTTACCATCTTGCAACTGATATTTGAAATTTGTAAGACTTATTTTATGTTTGATTATGTGTGTGGCAGAGGGGTATGCACATCTAGTTTCTTCCAAGTGCCTTCTTTATAATGAAGCCATACAAACTCCATAGTGTGTCTCTCTTGCAAAAGTAAACTCTGTATTCTTCTCAAGGTTCATATTTTTTTAATTCTTCGAATAAGACTTGAATGATGAACAGTGTGATTCCTGAGCCAGTCTCAGCCAGTGGTGTCTCCCCTGTGCCTTTTCTGTTCAAGCCCAGCCAATTGGGCTTTCCATTTACCAAATACTCCATCCCTGTCTGTCATCTTAGGAATCTGTGCATGCTGTGCTCATCTCTGGAAAAAAAGATTGCCTTACAATTCATTTGTTACTAACTCTCTAGTTTAAATCTCTCCCTCAAACCTACCACAAACACAAGTGCCTTCATTGCTCAGTTTTGGAACCCCAGAACAAGGGACTGAGAGTTTTACATATCAAAGCGGACCTGGCCACCAAGTTCTTTGAGCACCCCTCCACCCCTACCTGGCATACTCTGCTCCCAACCCTGAACTCTCCAGTCCAGACACTGGGCTGCCATTCTCTCAAAGGCTGTTCCCTAAATAATCCAGACATTTTGGTCCCCTCTCCCTTTCCTCCTCTCATCTCTCCCTTGAGTGACTTCCCTGGCCACCTTCCTTGGGGCCAGTGAACCTGCCCGCTTGAGAGCAGCTTCCCAATAAACCTGCATTTAATATAATCTAGTCTGGTTTGAATGGCTCATTTCACCTGCACAGAAATAACATCAGTTGTATTAACTTCCCATAGACCCTGGTGAGCACTCATTGCTCTGTATGCCAATTGAGTTCATGTAAATGTAATTATATTCTGTGATTATCTTCTCTATGGAAATAGTGCCTCAGTGTAGATATCTGTAGTCTGCCACATCTCCCATAAAATGAATGCACATTTAGAACTCACAAGGGTGATAAAAAATTATCCAGTAAAGCAATATATATTTGTAAACATCATCTCTTTAAAAAATAAAATTTTAGCAGTAGAATACTATTAATCAAAAAGAATAAAAGTCTAAAAGACAATGCTAAATTTGGTATAACAACTTAGAAAGAATGATTACTTATGGACTCCTATAGATACATTACCTGAACATTTGGAATCATAATAGTATAAGATTCCCAGTTTATGTCAAATGGATTCAACATCTCTGTACTTGGGCTCATATTTCAAGATTATTATATAATAATTATATAACAAAACTAAATTAAAATGTACATAAACTCTTTATTTGAATACATTAAACAAAAATTCTTTAACGATGATAGAAATAGGACAGGAAGTTATTATTTAACCAAACCAAATGAAAAATGAAGAAATGTTAGTAAAGTAACAATCTTTTTAAAAGCATGTATATTAGAGAGAAAACAAATTTTTAATTTTTGAGATTATTATACTTAATATTACTATAATGAAATACCTTAAACAGACCATTTTATAATGAAGAAAGTTTATTTTGACTTGTATTTCTGGTCCAACAAAGATAGGGGGCTGTATACAGGGATAATGCTGTCGGAAGCCCCAAGCAATACTGGGAATCATTAAATAAGAGGAAGAAATTAAGTATATACATGTCATCTAATCTCTTTTGCTCTTACAGAGCCATCAGTCATAAAGGCCCCACCCTCATGTCAGATGCACAAAAGGTAATGATTTTAGAGAAAATTCATAAAATATCACATTCTGCAATCATTTTGGCCACTTTACTATAAGTAAAAAACAAAATAACAATGTAACAATGACTTAAATAGTAACATAAAACAAATTTAAATAATATCTTAATAAAATTACAGATTAACGACAAATATGTGGATAAATAGGCATTTCATACAACAGTGGGTGGGTTATAAACTGAAAAAAACCTTTGGAGGGAGTGAGGTACCATTACGAATTAACAACATTCAGAAGGTCACACTCTACTAGGTCCTTCCTTAGTAGGAAAACCTAAGGCAATACGCCCTCAACGCAGATGGTTTTTGATGTGAACCCTTTTGTAACCTCCCTGCAGGAGTGAAGACCTTGTGACATAATTTAATAGGAGCCATGTTCTTTTGTGTTTTTTTTTTTTTTTTCTCTTTGCCTTTTTTATTTCTTGTGGCTTTTTAATTTTAGACATTTTATACATTCACGAATGTTTCTAAAGCAATGTGAAATGTAAATAAACATACACACACACATACACATACCACACACACACACACACACACACACACACCACACACACACACACACACCTTTAATTATTTTGTCTAGGGACTGAGGAGAGATGGCTTATTAGAATAGTGCCTACACAGCAGACAGAGCTCACAGAGTTTCTGTCCACAACCCGTGAGTAATCTCGTCTGCCTGTTCCACAAGATACCAATGCACCGGCACCTTTTCTTTTCAAAGAAAAATATAAGCAATGTATTAGTCAATGAAGCTGTCATATAACTTTCTGCCTTACCTGAAATGTTTAATTTAAGCTAATATAAATCCAGAGTTAGATTTCCACAGAATGTTATTGCTTTGGACACATTTTCAAAGAAGAAAATGTTTATAACATGCCCTTCTGAACATTGTAGACCAGGTATGACTTGATTTGTGAAAATTACAGTTTCTGAATAAATAATCCATATCAAATATATGGTAAAGATATTCAAATGAAACACATGAAATTAATATCATGAACAAAGTCATGGTTTCATTTTATAAAAGAAAATGTTTTAAATAAATATGATATTATACTGCTTTGAACAAATATATTTTTATTTAAAGTATATAATTTATTAGACATATCTTCCCGGCAGGGAAAGAGAATAAGGACATTTTAATGAAAGGTGCATAGGCCTGAGGAAGTTTACTTACCAGAAATCAAGTTGCTTGGCTGACTTCATTCTATGAAACATAGAATTCTAGAATCCTGAGCCAAATCAGCAATATGGAGTGAAGATGCCATATTCACAGATGCTCTCACAGGCCCTGATGGGATCAAGAGTTTCACAGTAACTGTTTGAAGACTACTGGTTTTGTTGTTGTTGTTGTTGCTGCTGCTGGTGCTGCTGCTGCTGTTGCTGCTGTATTGCTGTTGTTGGTTTGTTTTTCTGAGTAGCTGCATGCTCTATCTATTCAGCAAATTCAGAGTGTTGCAGCACCAGAACCTGCAGAGTCAGGGCGATCTCTCTCCCTTCCCACACCCACACTTACACAAGTTCTTATTGTTTGTTGAATTTTTTTAATTTTGTTTTCTTTTGATAGTTTCATACAGGTACAAAATGCATTTTGATTAATTGGAGGACCTTGAAATTTTCCTGTTCAAAAGAGTCACTGGTCACTTGTGACTTTAACTGTTCATGGAATTACCTGATCAAATATGACAGTATCTGAGATAATTCCAAATTTCACTAGTTAATTTTAAAATTTGCATGTGAAGTCAAATGACTAAAAACTCCAAGATACCTTTCAAGAATAATGGTGAAAATTTTAACTGTAAGCCATAATAATTAATAGTTTGTTTTTAATGCTGGAAAAGACAATAATTAAATCATTAAGGCAGAGAAAACACAGAAATAGTCTTGAGCACCATGAAAATAGATGTGACCCATGCAATGAGTGTTAAAGGGATGTCGACTGTTCAGAGTGGAAAAACACAAAGGCCCCATTTCCTTCAGGTGGAAGGGAAATTCTCAACAGACTAAAGACCTGAGTCTACAAAGCGAACAGCAAAACTTGAGAAGAAAATAAATGTTCATATATTAACAACCTCGGGGTTTGCAAAGACTTCTTGGGAAAGTATAATCTGTAAAGGAAAAGCTTAACAAATTTAATAATGATGGAGCCATTTCTATTTCTGTACTAAAACAATACCACAGGCTTCTGTGCTTAGAAGTGTCCTATCATGAAGTCAAATGTTAAGCCCGAAGTTATTTGCAATCCATTACCTGGCACGTAATTCATGTCTACAGTGCGCAAGCAAATATTACAAATTATCAGGAGATGTGATCTGGTGGGTACAAATCAACAGGGCATGTAAACAGCTACAGGCGAGTAAACATGTGGAATAAAACTTCCTTAACAAAAAAGAAGCTTAGCAATTGGAGCTCTTGTTCTCAGTACCTTAGCATCTCCTCTCTTGTGTTACCTTCTCAAACATGTTAATATTTGACCATTCTAAGTGGTTTTGAGCAAGTGGTGTTAAGTGGCACTGTAAGTTGATGCTAGTTTGCATGAAAATGTAAAATAGCTTGTAAAATTGGGCATACACACATGCACACACACACACACACACACACACACACACACTACACGCTCACATTCATTCCAACTCGATGGTTCATCTGTATAGATTCTATATAGCTGAAAAAAATCCAACACATATGTGTTAGAAACTATGCACAGCATAGTTTTTATAACAGCATAGTATGGAAAACACTGGAACTGCCCATATCTGAATAGGATTAAACATCAAAGCATGTTCAGGTGATGGAGAGCTACGCAAGCGGTAATGAGAGAGAACTGTGTGAATCTATGACGATTCATTCTGAAAACACCACTGAGAGTGAAACAAGTAAGATATACATGTGTGCCCTTGCTATTATAAATAATAAAAATTGCCCAAATCAGTAGCATATGGTGAGAATAGGTGAGCTCAGTAAATACATAAAGTTATTAAGTGGAAGAAGAAACTTATCCTTCCAAGCACAGAGGCAAAAGTACCAAAATCAGGTGCGAGGCTTTCTTCACTGTGAGCCCCACTATAGCTAAGGATTCTTTATAATTAGTATACTGCATGGAGAGAAAAAATAACTACCTTAGGAATGTAGACAGGGGACGGTTACCTGTGGTGGAGAGAGACAGAAAGATCAAAAGTAAACTTCATAGGACCACTTTGAATAAATAGTATTATAGTATTCTCCTCGTTAGTTTTTACTGACAAATTAACACAAACTGGAGTCACTTTGGAAAAGGAAACATCTATTGAAGAATTGCCTCAATCAAATTGGCCTGTGGCCATATCTGTGCCAGACTGTAGTCCTTGGTGATTGGTTTGTGGGACTTCATCTCACTGTGGGCTGTAGCACCATGCCTAGGCAGGTTGTCCTGTGTTGTATAAGAAAACCAGCTGAGTACAAGCCTGTATACAAGCCACTAAGCAGCCTCCTCTATGATCTTTTCTTCAGTTTCTACTTGAGCTCCTGCCTTGACTTCGCTCAATGATGTGACTTAGAAGTAACACCTACCGGTCCCAATTTGGGTTTGGTCAGAGCATTTTATCACAGCAACATGAAATAAGCTACAACAGAAATGGTATTGGCATATTAATTTGGAGCTCAAAATTATTAAAATCAATTTGCAATAGATTTGTTGGAAACCAAATCAACTTTACATCCACACAGCATCATTATGATCTTGTTATTGTCACGTTCTTGGCAGCTGTAGAATAAAGCTCTTACAGTCTCTGGAGGTTTAGACATGTGGCTTAATATACGACAAGTTTGCTTTAGGAGTCAGCAGATTGGATACTTCCCTGTGTGGTAACTTTCTGCAGCCATTTAAGAACATGGCGCTACATTTGGAGCCATGCAATACGTACAAGGTTTACCCTGTTATAAAAAAAAATTTACAATTTAACAGTTATTTTATTACACCTGAATCTTTGTGTCTTCTCATTTTAGGTTGACAGCTTTATTCTTTTCCTAACTTTGAGTCTGAATTTTTTGCAATAAGAAAAAGATATGTTCATATTTTATAGCATTTTTAGCAAATTGTTTTTTTTCCTCACTTTGCTCTCTTTCCTCCCCAAGCATTGCACGTTTTGTGTGTAACACTTCTAATCTCCTCAGAGCCTATCCATTACTTAGCTATAAAAATATTCACATTTAAAAACTGAATTTATCAGTTTTTAGCTAGAGCCCGAACCTCCCTGATCCCGGCCCACAGCTCCCTGCTCCCAAACCACGTGGGAGAGAGAGCTAACCATCCAGACAGGTGGGCACTCCTGAGACTGCAGGGTGGGAGAGGTCTCAAATACTGCCCACCCCTGCCCACATCCCTGGCCCAAGAGGAAACTGTATAGGGCCTCTGGGAACAGGAAGACAGGGGAACTAAAGCGGCAGGTCCCCTGCGGTCCAGATACCTCAGGGATCTAAACGGACCCAACATCAGCTCCATGCACCCAAATCCCATGGGAGGGAGAACTAAACTTTCAGAGGGGGAGACACACCTGGGAAGCCAGAAGAGAAAACACTCTATCCACATTTCTGACTCTAGAGAAAAATACCTAGCACCATCGGGACCCCCTGTGCACAGAGACCTGAGAAAAGACAGGGCAGCCCTTCTGGTTGCTCCCTTCACAGAGAGCTGAAATACAGTCGCCAAGGAGTGACTTCAGGCCTGAGAACAGAGGTAAGAGCAACTTTTCTCCTCCAAGAGACCTGCCTGGTGGACTCAGGACACAGTCCCACAGAAACAGCTAAAGACAAGTAAGCAGGAAAGACTACACGCCCGAAAGCAGAAAATTCTGTTCCCATAACTGGCTGAAAGAAAACAGGAAAACAGGTCTACAGCACTCCTGACACACAGGCCTATAAGAAGGTCTAACCACTGTCAGAAATAGCAGAACAAGGTAACACCAGACACAACCTGATGGCGAGAGGCAAGCACAGGAACCCAACCAACAGAAACCAAGACTACATGGCATCATCGGAGCCCAATTCTCCCACCAAAGCAAACACTGAATATGCAAACAAACCAGAAAAGCAAGATCTAGATTTAAAATCACATTTGATCATGATGATGGAGGACTTCAAGAAAGACGTGAAGAACTCCCTTAGAGAAATGCAGGAAAACATAAATAAACAAGTAGAAGCCTATAGAGAGGAATCAGAAGAATCCGTGAAAGAATACCAGGAAAACACAATCAAACAGTTGAAGGAATTAAAAATAGGAATAGAAGCAATAAAGAAACAAAGGGAAACAACCCTGGATATATAAAATCAAAGGAAGAGACAAGGAGCTGCAGATACAAGCATCACCAAAAGAATACAAGAGATAGAAGAGAGAATCTCAGGAGAACAAGATTCCATAGAAATAATCGACACAATGGTCAAAGATAATGTAAAACAGAAAAAGTCACTGGTCCAAAACATACAGGAAATCCAGGACTCAATGAGATGATCAAACCTAAAGGTAATAGGTATAGAAGAGAGTGAAGACTCCCAGCTCAAAAGATTTTGTCTTCAACAAAATCATAGAAGAAAACTTCTCTAACCTGAAGAAAGAGTTGCCCATAAACATACAAGAAGCCTACAGAACTCCAAATAGATTGGACCAGAAAAGAAACTCCTCCTGTCACATGATAGTGAAAACATCAAATGCACAAAACAAAGAAAAAATATTAAAAGGAGGGAGGGAAAAAGGTCAAGTAACATATAAAGGCAGACCTATCAAAATTACACCAGGCTTCTCACCAGAGACTATGAAAGCCAGAAGATCCTGGACAGATGTCATGCAGACCCTGAGAGAACACAAATGCCAGCCCAGGATACTGTATCCAGCAAAACTCTCAATTAACAAAGATGGAGAAACCAAGATATTCCATGACAAAACCAAATTTGCACAATATCTTTCTACAAATCCAGCCTTACAAAGGATAATAAATGGTAAAGTCCAACATAAGGAGGCAAGCTAAACCCTAGAAAAAGCAAGAAACTAATCGTCTTGCAACAAAACAAAGAGAAGACAAGCACACAAACATAATCTCACATCCAAATATGAATATAACAGGAAGCAACAATCACTATTCCTTAATATCTCTCAACATCAATGGACTCAATTCCCCAATGAAAAGACACAGCTTAACAAACTGGATATGCAATGAGGACCCTGCATTCTGCTGCCTACAAGAAACACACCTCAGAGACAAAGAAAGACACTACATCAGAGTGAAAGGCTGGAAAACAACTTTCCAAGCAAATGGGATGAAGAAGCAAGCTGGAGTAGCCACTCTAATATCGAATAAAATCAATTTTCAACCAAAAGTCATCAAAAAAGATAAGGAAGGACACTGCAGATTCATCAAAGGAAAAATCTGCCAAGATGAACTCTCAATCCTAAATGTCTGTGCTCCGAATGCAAGGGCACCTACATACATAAAAGAAACCTCAAAGCAAATATTGCACCTCACACAATAATGGTAGGCGATTTCAACACCCCACTCTCATCAATGGACAGATCATGGAAACAGAAATTAAACAGAGACATAGACAGACTAAGAGAAGTCATGAACCAAATAGACTTAACAGATATTTATAGAACATTCTCTCCTAAAGCAAAAGGATATACATTCTTCTCACCACCTCATGGTAGTTTCTCCAAAATTGACCATACAATTGGTAATAAAACAGGCCTCAACAGACACAGAAAGATAGAAATAATTCCATGCGTCCTATCAGACCACCACTGGCTAAAGCTGGTCTTCAATAAAGAGAAGGAAAGAATGCCCACATATACATGAAAGTTGAACAATGCTCTACTGAATGATAACCTGTTCAAGGAAGAAATAAAGAAAGAAATTAAAGACTTCTTAGAATTTAATGAAAATGAAGGTACAACATACCCAAACTTATGGGACACAATGAAAGCTGTGCTAAGAGGAAAACTCATAGCTATGCATGCCTGTAGAAAGAAACAGGAGAGAGAATATATCAACAGCTTGACAGCACACCTAAAAGCTCTAGAACAAAAGAAGTAAATACACCCAGGAGAAGTAGAAGGCAGGAAATAATCAAACTCAGAGCTGAAATCAACCAAGTAGAAACAAAAAGGACTATACAAAGAAACAACAGAACCAAAAGTTGGTTCTTTGAGAAAATAAACAAGATAGATAAACCCTTAGTCAGACTAATGAAAAGAACACAGTGAGTATGTCCAAATTAACAAAATCAGAAATGAAAAGGGAGACATAACTACAGAATCAGAGGAAATTAAAAAAAATCATCAGACCCTTCTACAAAAGACTACATTCAACAAAATTTGAATATCTGGAGAAATGGAAACTTTCCTAGACAGAAACCAGGTGCCAAAGTTAAATCAGGAACAGATAAACCAGTTAAACAACCCCATAACTCCTAAAGAAATAGAAGCAGTCATTAAAAGTCTCCCAAACAAAAAGAGTCCAGGTCCAGATGGGTTCAGTGCAGAATTCTATCAGACCTTCAAAGAAGACTTCATACCAATACTATCCAAACAATTCCACAAAATTGAAACAGATGGAGCACTACTGAATTCCTTCTATGAAGACACAATTACTCTTATACCTAAACCACACAAAGACCCAACAAAGAAAGAAAACTTCAGACCAATTTACTTATAAATATTGACACAAAAATACTCAAAAAATTTCTTGCAAACCGAATCCAAGAGCACATCAAAACAATCATCCATCATGGTCAAGTTGGCTTCATCCCAGGCGTGCAGGGATGGTTTAATATACGGAAAAACATCAACATAATCCACTATATAAGCAAACTGAAAGAACAAAACCACATGATAATTTCCTTATATGTTGAGAAACCATTGGACAAACTTCAACACCCCTTCATGATAAAAGTCCTAGAAAGAATAGGAATTCAAGGCCCATACATAAACATAGTAAAAGCCATATACAGCAAACCAGTAGCTAATATTAAACTAAATGGAGAGAAACTTGAAGCAATCCCACTAAAATCACAGACTAGACAAGGCTGCCCACTCTCTCCCTACCTATTCAATATAGTTCTTGAAGTTCTAGCCAGAGCAATCAGACAACAAAAGGAGATCAAGGGGATACAGATTGGAAAAGAAGAAGTCAAAATATCACTATTTGCAGATGATATGATAGTATATTTAAGTGATCCCAAAAATTCCACCAGAGAACTACTAAATCTGATAAACACCTTCAGCAACGTGGCTGGGTATGAAATTTACTCAAATAAATAGCCTTCCTCTACACAAAAGAGAAACAATCCAAGAAAGAAATTAGGGAAATGACACCCTTCATAATAGTCCCAAATAATATAAAATACCTCGGTGTGACTCTAACCAAGCAAGAGAAAGATCTGTATGATAAGAACTTCAAGCCTCTGAAGAAAGAAATTGAAGAAGATCTCAGAAGATGGAAAGATCTCCCATACTCAGGGATTGTCAGGATTAATATAGTAAAAATGGCCATTTTACCAAAAGCAATCTACAGATTCAAGGCAATCCCCATCAAAATTACAATCCAATTCTTCATAGAGTTAGACAGAACAATTGGTAAATTGATCTGGAATAACAAAAAACCCAGGATAGCTCAAACTATCCTCAACAATAAAAGGACTTCCAGGTAATCACTATCCCTGAACTCAAGCAGTATTACAGAGCAATAGTGATAAAAACTGCATGGTATTGGTACACAGACAGACAGATAGACCAGTGGAATAGAATTGAAGACCCAGAAATGAACCCACACACCTATGGTCACTTGAGTTTTGACAAAGGAGCCAAAACCATCCAATGGAAAAAAGATAGCATTTTCAGCAAATGGTGCTGGTTCAACTGGAGGTCAGCGTGTAGAAGAATACAGATCGAACCATTCTTATCACCCTGTACAAAGCTTAAGTCCAAGTGGATCAAGGACCTCCACATCAAACCAGATACACTCAAACTAATAGAAGAAAAAGTGGGGAAGAATCTCAAACACATGGGCACTGGAGAAAACTTCCTGAACCAAACACCAATGTCTTTTTCTCTAAGATGAAGAATCAACAAATGGGATCTCATGAAAGTGCAAAGCTTCTGTAAGGCAAAGGACACTGTGGTTAGGACAAAACGGCAACAAACAGATTGGGAAAAGATGTTTACCAATCCTACACCTGATAGAGAGCTTATATCCAAAATATACAAAGAACTCAAGATGTTAGACCGTGGGGAAGCAAATAACCCTATTAAAAAAATGGAGTTCACAGCTAAACAAAGACTTCACAGCTGAGGAATGTTGAATGGCTGAGAAACACCTAAAGAAATGTTCAACATCTTTAGTCATAAGGGAAATGCAAATCAAAACAACCCTGAGATTTCACCTCACACCAGTGAGAATGGCTAAGATCAAAATCTCAGGTGACAGCAGATGCTGGCGAGGATGTAGAGAAAGAGTAACACTCCCCCATTGTTGGTGGGATAGCAGACTGGTACAACCTTTCTGGAAATAAGTCTGGATGTTCCTCAGAAAATTGGACATTGAACTACCTGAGGACCCAGCTATACCTCTTTTGGGCATACACCCAAAAGATGCCCCAACATATAACACAGACACATGCTCCACTATGTTCATAGCAGCCTTATTTATAATAGCCAGAAGCTGGAAAGAACCCCAATGCCCTTCAACAGAGGAATGGACACAGAAAATGTGGTACATATACACAATGAAATACTACTCATCTATCAAAAATAATGACTTTGTGAAATTCATAGGCAAATGGATGGAACTGGAAAATATCATCCTCAGTGACGTAACCCAATCACAGAAAAATACACATGGTATGCACTCATTGATAGGTGGCTATTAGCCCAAATGCTCAAATTACCCTAGATGCACAGAACACATGAAACTCAAGAAGGATGACCAATATGTGAATGCTTCACTCCTTCTTTAAAAGAGGAACAAGAATACCCTTGGGAGGGAATAGGGAGGCAAAGTTTGGAACAGAGGTAGAAGGAACACCCATTCAGAGCCTGCCCCACATGTGGCCCATACATATACAGCCACCAAACTAGATAAGATGGATGAAGCAAAGACGTGCAGGCTGACAGGAACCGGATGTAGATCTCTCCTAAGAGACACAGCCAGAATATGGCAAATACATAGGCGAATGCCAGCAGCAAACCACTGAACTGAGAGCAGGACCCCTCCATTGAAGGAACCAGAGAAAGGCCTGAAAGAGCTTGAAGAGGCTCGAGACCCCATATGAAAAACAATGCCAAGCAACCAGAGCTTCCAGGGACTAAGCTACTATCCAAAGACTATACAAGGACTGTCCTGGGCTCCAAACTCATAGGTAGCAATGAACAGCCTAGTAAGATCACCAGTGGAAGGGGAAGCCCTTGGTCATGCAAAGACTGAATACCCAGTGAATGTGATTGTTAGGGGTAGGGCAGTAATGTGGGGAGTATGGGGAGGGGAACAACCATATTGAAGGGGAGGGGGTGGTGTTAGGGGGATATTGGCCCAGAAACCAGTAAGGGGAATAACAATCGAAATGTAAATAAGGAATACCCAAGTTAATAAAGATGGAAAAAATAAAAATAAGTAACTGAATTTATAAACTTAGATAACGTGTCTATTTCATCCAACCATGTTCAAATTGAGGTTTGTGGTGTTTATGACCTCAGACAGCTGTATATGTGACCCAATGAGAAATCATGAACTTCCTTAAAACTTGGGTTTTTGTTTAATTGTTGTTGAAACTTGTTGGAAAACCTTGCAATTAAGGTTGCGGTCCACCAAGTTCGGATAGCTCTCTGAACATGGAGCAAAATGGAGGACTCCCTTTCTTATTGGGGTTTCCTTTCTCTACCTTGCCTTGGTTGCAGTGTCTCTGAACACAGATGCTTGACTTTGTTTGGAGGATGAGCCTGTGCAGGGCTCTGTGAAAGTGCTACATATCTCAAAACCCAAGTGCCCGATCTAGCTTCCCACCCAAATGATAATTTTGCTGTGTTATGACCAATCAACCTTTTCTCCCCTGCACCACTAAGAGCCCATATAAACCCTATTCCTCAAACAACAAAGTAGAACTGTCTCGCTGAATCACCTTCAGAAGTCCTTCCTTCCTACTCAAAGCCAGTTCAACCCTTCTTCCCTCTTCTGCTCCCTCCTCACTTGTGAGCCTCACTTGAAGAGCACCCAAGAAGAACGGTGACCCACAGAAACTCAGTTAATGTTCCTGAACATGAACATTGTAAATGATGTCATTTATCAATATCAAATGACTATAAATGCTAACAGGTCTTATGACACTTTGTGTTCATAAGCATCATCGAGAAATTAACTAAAAAGTTGTTAATTTTCTGTTAATTTCTTGAAATAAAGCAGAGCCACATGGCCTCATTTGCTTAAATTTCCTAGAATAGGCTCTTGCTTTTCTATTAAATTTTATTGATGTCTCTATTCAGAGCCTGAGTTTAGGAAGAAGATGTCTAAATCTCCTCATACTGAAAACTGAAACACGTTCTATCGAGATAGCTATGTTTGATCAACTCTTTAACCACAAAAGGAGAAAATACATTTTGTGGGTTTCTCTCTTTTCTTTTCTTTCCATGCCCTACCCCTGACCTCTTTCAATTTTAATTGATAGGGAAAGGCTCCGATTGGCCTTAGAAGACTAAAGCCATCTAAAAAAGAAAGAAAAAGAAGTAAGTCTCTCAGTAAAGCTGTTGTTTGCTTAGTAAAGGACTTTCGTTTTATCCGCTTTGTGTGAAGTATTTTTCTACAGCTACTTAAAGCAGATAATAGTGTGGTCTTTTTTTTTTTATTTCTATTTTTTTACAGTCTAGCCATTGCCATCCTCTGGTTTACCCTCCCACAGTTCCTCATCCCATTCCTCCTCCCCTCTGTCTCCAAGAGGATGCTCCCCTTTCCAGGCCTCCCCACTCCCTAGGGCCTCAAGTCTCTGGAGGGATAGGCATTTCTTCTTCCACTGAGGCAAGACCAGGCAGTCCTCTGCTGTATACATAACAAGGCCCTCAGACAAGCTCCTGTATGCTGTCTGGTTTGTGGCTCAGTGTCTGAGAGATCTCAGGGGTCCAGATAATTGAGACTGCTGGTCTTCGTAGGGGCTTGCTCTCCTCAGCTTTTCCGCAATTCAACCACAGGGATCCATGACTTCAGTCCAATGGTTGGATCTAAGTATTTGCATCTGTCTTAGTCAGGTGCTTACTGGGTATCGCTGAGGACCGCCATGCTTGGCTTCTGTCTGTAAGCACACCATAGATAGCATCAGTAATAGTATCAGACCTTGGAACCTCTCCTTGAGATGGATCCCAGTTTGGGCCTGTCACTGAACCTCCTTTCCCCCAGTCTCTCCTCCACTTTTGTTCTTGCAGTTCTTTTAGACAGGAACAATTCTGGGTCAGAATTTTTTTTTATCTTTATTAACTTGAGTATTTCTTATTTACATTCGATTGTTAAACCCTTCCCGGTTTCCGGGCCAACATCCCCCTAACCCCTCCCCTCCCTTCTATATGGGCTTCTCCTCCCCATCCTCCCCCCATTACCACCCTCCCCCCAACAACGTGAGTTCACTGGGGGTTCAGTCTTGGCAGGACCCAGGGCTTCCCCTTCCACTGGTGCTCTAACTAGGATATTCATTGCTACCTATGAGGTCAGAGTCCAGGGTCAGTCCATGTATAGACTTTAGGTAGTGGCTTAGTCCCTGGAAGCTCTGGTTGCTTGGCATTGTTGTTCATATGGGGTCTCGAGCCCCTTCAAGCTCTTCCAGTCCTTTCTCTGATTCCTTCAACGGGGGTCCCGTTCTCAGTTCAGTGGTTTGCTGCTGGCATTCGCCTATGTATTTGCTGTATTCTGGCTGTGTCTCTCAGGACAGATCTACATCCGGTTCCTGTTGGCCTGCACTTCTTTGCTTCATCTATCTTACTTATCTAGTTTGGTGGCTGTATATGTATGGGCCATATGTGGGGCAGGCTCTGAATGGGTGTTCCTTCAGTCTCTGTTCTAAACTTTGCCTCCCTATTCCCTGCCAAGGGTATTCTTGTTCCCCTTTTAAAGAAGGAGTGAAGCATTTGCATTTTGATCATCTGTCTTGAGTTTCATGTGTTCTGTGCATCTAAGGTAATTCAAGCCTGTGGGATGTCAACACTATCCCTCCACTTGATGCCCTGTCTTTCTACTAGAGGTGAACTCTATGAGTTCCCTCTCTGCAGGCTGTCATACAGGTGAAGGCAGGTAAAATATAGAATGAGGCTTGTCATTGTGAAAGAAGGGAGGATGGGCGGGAGAAAAGTTTTAGAGGGAGGAGGAGACTGGAGTGAGGCAGTGGTTAGTTCCTTGAATTATTTATATATTTTGGATGTTTGCCCATTATTGGATGTAGAGTTATTGAAGATTTTTTCCCAATCTGTAGTATACCAATTTGTCCTGTTGACTATGTCCTTTGCCTTACAGAATCTTTCCAGTTTCAAGAGGTCCCATTTCTCAATTCTTGATCTTAGAGTGTGAGCAATTCAAGTTCTGTTTAGGAAAATTCCCCTGTGTTGGGGGTGAGTTCCAGGCTCTTTCCAACTTTCTCTCCTATTAGATTCAGTGTATCTGGTTGTATGTTGAGGTCCTTGATCCACTTGGACTTGAGCTTTGTACAAGGTGACAACTATGGATCTATTTACATTTTTCCACATACTGACTGCCAGTTAGACCTGGACTATTTATTGAAGATGGTTGCTTTATTCCATTGTATATTTTTGTCTTCTTTGCCAGAGAACAGGTATTTATAAGTGTGGTTTTATTTCTGGGTCTTCAATTCTATTCCATTAATCAATCTCTCTGTTTCTATATAAATACTATGCAGTCTTTTTGTTTTGTTTTTGTTTTTTTCTTTCTCCTTACTTTTTTTTCCTGCAACTTTATTAAAGGGTATTTATTATTTACATTTGAATTGTTAGTCGCTTTCCCAGTTTCAGGCCAACATCCCCTAACCCCGTTCCCTCCCTTCTTTTACGGTGTTCCCCTCCCATCCACCCCCCATTACTGCCCTCCGCCCAACAATCACATTCACTGGGGGTTCAGTCTTTGCAGGACCAAGGGCTTCCCCTTCCACTGGTGCTCTTACTAGGTTATTCATTGCTACCTATGGAGTTGGAGCCCAGGGTCAGTCCATGTATAGTCTTTGGGTAGTGGCTTAGTCCCTGGAAGCTCTGGTTGCTTGGCATTGTTGTTCATATGGGGTCTCAAGCCCCTTCAAGCTCTTCCAGTCCTTTCTCTGATTCCTTCAATGGGAGTCCCGTTCTCAGTTCAGTGGTTTGCTGCTGGCATTCGCCTATGTACTTGCCATATTATGGCTGTGTCTCTCAGGAGAGATCTACATCCAGTTCTGTCAACCTTCACTTCTTCGCTTCATCCATCTTATCTAGTTTGGTGGCTGTATATATATGGGTCACACGTGGGGCAGTCTCTGAATGGCCGTTCCTTCAGTTTCTTTTCTAAACTTTGCCTCCCTATTCCCTTACATGGGTCTTCTGGTTGCCCTTTTAAAAAAGGAGTGAAGCATTGGCATTTTGTTCATCCTCCTTGAATTTCATGTATTGTGTGCATAATTTAGGCTAATATTAACTTATCAATGAGTGCATACCATGTCTGTTTTTCTGTGATTGGGTTACCTCAAACATGATGATATTTTCCAGTTCCATACATTTGCCTATGAATTTCATAAAGTCATTGTTTTTGATAACTAATTAGTATTCCATTGTGTAGATGTACCACATTTTCTGTATCCATTCCTCTGTTGAAGGACATCAGGGTTCTTTCCAGCTTCTGGCGATTATAAATAAGGCTCTTATGAACATAGTGGAGCGTGTGTCTTTGTTATTTGTTGGAGCATCTTTTGGGTATATGTCCAGGAAAAGTATAGCTGGATCCTCAGGTAGTTCAATGTCTAATTTTCTGAGGAACCTCCAGAGTGATTTCCTGAATGGTTGTACCAGTCTGCTTTCCCACCAACAATAAAGGAGTGTTCCTCTTTCTCCACATCCTCACCAGCATCTGCTGTTGCTGGAGTTTTTGATCTTATCCATTTGGACTGGTGTGAGGTGGAATCTCAGAGTTGTTTTGATTTGCATTTCCCTTATGACCAAAGATGTTGAACATTTCTTTAGGTGTTTCTCAGCCATTCAGCATTCCCTCAGCTGTGAACTCTTTGTTTAGCTTTGCACCCCATAGAGCAATATGTAGCACAAAATACTTGTATTACATAAAATGTTATGTGTCCTAGGAGAAGGGGCCAGTTTCATAAAGGTGCAGTTACCAAAGCTCACGATCAGAAGCTTCATTCATCTTTAGCTAAGTGGGCTAATGATGATGTAAATCTCTTAATTTTATCTTTGAACTTCTTTTCTTGAGAAAATTCTGGCAGAAGAACACACAATGGAACAAATAATATTTTTACTATTGCCTACCACTCTATTCATGTGGAGCTTCTGCAATGCAACCCAACACAGAATTCCAGGAGACACAGGAACTAATTGTGTGCACTATGTATAGTTCACCTCGAGCACAACAGTTTCAAACACACACTTATCAGCTCGCAATTTCTATTGGTCAGAGCCTTAGGCTTCCCTTAACTGAATCCTCATTGTGATGGCTCATGGGCTAAATCTTCTCAAGTTGGCTTGATTTTATTCCTATTTGCAGACTTTATACTCTTCTAAGTCTCCAAAAGTTATTGACAGAAGTCATCTCCTTGTTAAACAGAGATTACAGCAGCTTGCGCGTTCAAATCTTTTGAGCAAAGAAGGAAGAACAGAGTGTGGCGTTTAGAATAGGTCAGGAGAACCTTTGTTCTTGTTTCTTGTATCTGACTACAACTTCCTCATAAAGACTCCACCCGTGCATGTGGTTCCCACATATTGTAATCCGTGTCTTAGTCAAGTCATCTGGTTCAGGACTTAAAAATGTAACAAAATGATGACTTCATGTTTGCTACAGAATAACCAGGGTTGTGGCATCTACCACAATCTGGTTTCCCGGGGAGACTCTAAAGGGTGCACCTACCAAATGATAGACATCTGGATGTCATCCAGGCGTTTTCATTACAGTGCACAGTGTGTGGAAGGTCAGTAACACGTACTGCATGCCAGTAAATGCAATGATCTGCTAAGGAACCTGGGGCACCCATGATCTCAAGAGGGCATAATTTCTTTTTAAACCATAACCTGCTTTGGAGAAAGAACAAAGAAGTAAAAACATCTGTGAATTAGTGTCTTCTGCTGAAAGATGGGTGGCAGGGGAATGAGAAAGCAAGCAACATATCCTCCTTCTCTCTGCTCTTTCTACATTTGTCAGCAAGGCAAAGACAGAGAATATTGGTAGAATGTACACATTAAAAAGGAAAATAAAATCACTGTGTTAGCTTTCTGTACTTTTTCTATTGTTGTAAGAAAATGATACATTTCCGTATATAAGCTACGGAAATTATATAAAATGAATGCTGCAAATTTGGTATGATTTTAATGCATTTAAGATTGACATAGAACAATATAAAGATGGATAGCAAAACCAGTGTGAATAATGTAAATTTTGTTTTATCAGAAAAAAATTACTCACGAAATAAAATGTCAAGGTAAGTTGAGAATAAGACTCTAGAAGAAAAGAATAAACTGCATGCTTTAGTAATTTTCAGGACACATCTCTCTGCATTTTGATGCTAATATTTTTGTTCCCATTGTGCCCTCCACAGGATGAATCCAAATCTGTCTGCATTTGGGTGCGGACCTGTGGGATCTCTGCTAGCCTCCAGAATGTCTATGACTTAGAGCCTCTTACCTGTTTTTCTTTTCATCTGAGTGGTATTCTGTGTGGCATTACCTGGCTGAATTGGCTTTATTTTGACTTAGCTGGAGATTTGAGCATTTCTATGTGCTTCTTTTCAGTGTTCAGAGATATCTCTTGGGCTTTTCTGTTATCACACACCCAACATTTCTCCATCTAAGTTCTCTTTTCCAAAGATATGCTACATAACTTTCTCTTACAGCTTGATGATGATGATGATGGTGGTGGTGGCCATGATCATGAGCTACAGTTTGACAATTTAACTTGAGTCCAACTTGAATTGGGTGTCAATGAGTCTGCACATTAATTTAGAGGTGACTGAGCACTAAAAGTGATATTGGGACATTAAACATCTCTCAATTTATTCCACAGATTTTCGGTGTTGGTAGTTTTTTGTTGTTGTTGTTGTTGGTGGTGGTGGTGGTGGGGGGGGGGGTGGTGGTGCTGGTGCTGGTGGTGGTGCTGGTGGTGGTGCTGGTGGTGGTGGTGGTGGTGGTGTGTGTGTGTGTGTGTGTGTGTGTGTGTGTGTGTGTGTTTGTGTATACCTTTCTCACTGTTACTTTTTGACATGGGAAAAATTGGTAAGAACGGTTGTTAAAAATAAGACTAGAGACGAATGGACATTTTTATTTGTGGCCTGTACTTTAGAATTGCTTGTAATTTCTACATTTCTCCTGGTTGAAGAAATAATTGTTTAAGTCAATACAGAGCAACTCATGCACTAAATTTCAGTTGTCCTAACAACCATTGATTGTTTTAGAATTATCATGTTATTATTTATTTTGAGTGTCAGACAATCAATGTTCTGTTATTTCAGTATTAAGAATGCATATAAGTATTTTCTTCATAAATATAATTGACATAAAAATTAATCTGATGATTAATTTTGTGAAAATAGACATATATACTTATTCAAATCTGATATTAACTTATGTCTGTTTTCTGAGCTTTTGAATAAATATATTTATTCAAATTATGATGAGCATCTCAGGATAAAGCGTAATCTTTGATTCAGATTGTATTGATGCATTAAGTTTCCCATATTCAGACACTTTAAACTGGTAGCTATGTAAAGACTGAAAACTAAACATGAATTTTCCTTATATATGACATTCTCCCCCTTAGGAAATGAATAATCACGGGAAGTGTGAAAAAACTATAGAATCATCTTGAAAGTTCACTGATTTGAAAAGCTGATTAATGTTTCCATCATATATTCTTCGTAAGAAATATTTTCAGATTTCATCAAATGTCAAACAAGGGAGATAGCGGTCTTTAATCACCTACCACATCTACAGGCTGCCACAGCAGCACAAAACGAGCTGTCATCAGTTAGAATGCCAGTGTTATTTCAAAATACATTTTGCGGTGTGATTATAAGCAGTTTTGAGCTTGGTTTCAAGTTTTATATAGTCAGGGCTTGCAAAATGTGTTGCTTTGGGAATTTCTTTGTGTGAGGTCAGCATCCTTAATTGCCGATGCCTTAGAGAAATTGCCCATGTCCGCAATTTTACCTCTGCCATTTGTCCAATGACCTTGGGAATTAGTCATCTCATAAATAAGTGATCAAACTTGAATGTCAGTATAGTGTTTCTCTCATTCTTCTTTTCCTCCTAATTATTCATTTTCCTCTAATTTTCTGAAATATGTGAATTAATTTTTAGGTATTAAAATATACATTTGAGTTTGGGGATATACAACAAAAGAATGGTGGGATTATAAAAGTAAATAGGTAAGTAAGTAAATAAATAAATAAATATTTAGACATTTGGGTTTTGTGATAGAGGTTAAAGAATGTTCAAGCCATAGGAAAACTGGTACCATTTTTCTCTTCTGACAATCTTTCCTGGGCTGAGTTTCTTTACCTTCTTCCATAAATGAAATGACTTCCTTGAAGTTTCTTAAGAACAAGTTAACCAATTCGCTATCATTCCTAAGGAAATGCATCAAAGGATTGGGTTTGATATACAACAGAGTATATCAATTCTGAATGTCTACCAATTTGTTTTCTGTGTAAAGCACTGGCTGTTTTCTGGCCATTTTGTGGTCACAGCTATTGTTTATAACATGTATATTCTACTTGATCTTTATAAGGACCAAATTATTTAAAATCCTTGTTTAATAAAAGTAGCATATATTTCTATTACCTTCTAAAATGTATATGATAATTGTGAAATATCAGGTCTTAATATTTTATCATAATTCACTCTGAAAAAATCTTCTGCTAAATTATTAAAACATAGAAAGTAATATGATTCCTCAAGGCTTTTAAAATAACCTTGGTATTATTTGTCCCTCCTGAGACCTTCTTTTTATTAACTGTATTAACTTCTGCCTCCATCCAATTAGAGCTGTCACTCCTCAGTTTTAACATCTCCCCTACATATGATCTGTATCCTGCTATTTTCATCTTATGGTCTCGTCCCCCATATTAATTAACTTTCTATTGTCCTGATAAGACACCATAACGAAGGAAACTTAGAGAAGAAAGGAGTTTACAAAGGTTGATCATTTCAGAGGGTTAGACTCCATGGCCATCACGGTGTAAACATGACAGCATGGAGGCCGACACGGCACACGAGCAATAGCTAGAAGTTTGTGACTTTATCTATATGTAGGAGGCAGAACAGGATGAAGAGAGAGAGAGAAGGAGAGGAAGAAGGAGAGGGAGGAGGGGAAGAAAGAGAAGGAGAGGGACGGGGGGAGGTACAGGGATGAGAATTAGGAATGGTGTATTTATTTGAATCCTCAAATCCCAGCCCCCACTGTAACATGCCTTCTCCCACATGGCCACGCCTCTAAATCCTTCCCAAACAAGTCTACAAACTGGGGACCAAATATTCAAATATGTGATCCTATGTGGGACATTTTTATTTAAATCCCTTTGTACTTTCCTGATTCATCTAGTTATTTTATGTTATATATTCCTGTTTGAAAATTTGGAGCTAGGAACAACAGATAGGAGAACATATGGCATTTATCTTTCTGTGTCTAGATTACATTACGGAATATAATTTTTTCTAGGTACAACCATTTACCTTAAATGTTTATATTTCTCTTACGATATGTATGGTTGTCATGCCTGTCCCTATGTTCATATTCCACTTAGATGCCTGTTGCTTGCAAATGTCTGAAAAGGGAAGCAAATCCCTTGAAACTGGAGTTAGAGAGAGTTGTGAGTTACCATGTGGGTGTTGGGACTCAAAGTCAGGTTCTCTGGAAGAGCAGTAAGTTCTCGTTATGACTGAGCCGTCTCTTCAGCCCAAATTTAACTTTCTTTACAGCTGAAGAGCATTCAATAGTGTATGTATAACATTATTTCATTATCCATTAACTTGTTGAAAGACATCTTAGTTGTTTCAATTTCCTTTCTATTATAAATATCATGATAATGATTATGGCTGAGCTTTTTCTGTGGTATTTTAAGTTTTTTGAGGATTCTCTGCACTGGATTCCAGAATGGCTACACCAGTTTCACATCCTCCAACAATTAATGTAGGTCTCCCTTTCCCCACAAACTCACTAGTATTTGATTTCAGTTTTTTGTTTTGTTTTGTTGTGGTGGTATTGTTTTGTTTTGTTTTGGGTTTTTTTTGAATCTCAACCATTTTGACCACAGAAATGTGAAATTTCATATTTGTTTTAATTTGACTTGTTACTTAATTGCTAATGATGCTGAACAGTGTTTTGAGGTATTCATTAGCCATTTTCTTTTCTTATATTGAAAGTGCTCTCCTCAGATCCCTAATCCACTTCAATATTGGGCCATTTGTTTCCTTAACTGTTTGGGGTTCAGTTATTTGTATGTTCTGGATATTGATCTCCTGTCAGATATTTACCTGGCAAAGATTCTTACCCAGGTTTTCTTCTTTACTTGATTGCTTCCTAGTTATAAAAAAGATTTATCGGATCCCACTTGTAAGTTGTTGACACTAATTCCTGGATAAATGACATTCTATTCAGAAATTCCTTTGTTACTCCACCTATAACTTATAGTGTAATACCTGTTTGTCCTTCTAGCAGTAAATTTAGTACACACACACACACACACACACACACACACACACATAAACCAACAACTCAAATGAAGGTTTCTCAAGTCTGGTACTGGAGTTTTCATTAGTCTATGGCTCTTGTGGTGAACATTGTTAGCCTATGTGATGTAAATACATATATATTTAAGGACTGCTCAACGAAGGGAGGTCACACTAGGTACTGAAACCTAGCTGACTCCCCTAGGCTAGTAAGGCTTAGAAGAGAACTTACTATTTCCACTTTGCTAGACCAGCATGATTCCTTGTACTCACAGTTGAGATTCTAAAACTGACCTTGTACTCACAGTTGAGATTCTAAAACAGACCTTGTACTCACAGTTGAGATTCTAAAACTGACCTTGTACTCACAGTTGAGATTCTAAAATTGACCTTGTACTCACAGTTGAGATGTAACCTTATCAATGAAGCTTCTCTTACTGCAAATAGAGACCATTAGAGTAATGTACAATGAGACAGACTGTAGAAATCAACAGACTGTAGGGAATATATCGCCAGGGAATACATATAGAACCTAACTCCTGCACCTAAGTCTCAGGGAACGTGCTGGAAGACATGGTGGAAAGATTGTCAGAGCCAGAGTACCAGAACATCTGTATGAGAACTTTTCTCCTAGAAATGACTCATTGGATAACAATATCAACAAACATTCTATTGTGGAAGGGGGAAATCACAAGGGCTTCAATACCAAGACGAACATTGACAACTAATGACTGCTGAGAGAGGGAGAGATAGCCCCTCCAGGGATGAGCCCCATAATTGGTTATCTAACACAAAGTGGTCAACCTTAAACAATATGAACATAAAAACCAGAAACCAAAAACAAACAAACAAAAAAGATTCAGAAGGATGTATTGCCATAAATGTAAATCTTCGAGCACCTTCATGCATTTTTAAAACACACACACACACACACACACACACACACACACACACACACACACACACGGAGAAAGAGGGAGAGAGAGAGAGAGAGAGAGAGAGAGAGACAGAGACACAGAGAGACAGAGAGAGAGACAGAGACAGACAGAGAGAGACAGAGACAGATAATGTCATCAATCTGAGAGGGATATGTGGGAGGGGGAGGGATTGGAAGGAGAGAACATAGGATGGTTTAGATGAAGGAGTGAAAGGGAAAAATGATATGATTATGTTTTAATTACAACATACTTAAAAGAAATAAAAGAGAGATAGAGAATCGTCTCAGAAATTAAGAGAATTCATTGCTTTTACATAGGACACAAATTCAGTTACCTACCCATATCATGGCTTGACAACCACCTGTAACACCAATTCTGGGAAACTGACACCTTTTTTTAACTGTGGTGGGTAACAGGCACTCGGGCTGTACATAAATACTCGTGTATGCGAAAAATTCGTGACCATAAAATAATTAAATAAATCTTAATTTTTGCAAATGAAAAAATAAAGACTAAACAAATAAGAAAGAAATTATCTTTTCTCATTCAAAGTGAATAATATATAAAATGAAACTGTTAAGTATACAAGAAAATCTGTTCATTTATATAATCAGACAAATATTAACAAAAGTTTTCTTTTTCACTTATTTTATTGTTGATAACGGATTTTCATTCCTCATCACATAGACCCATGGACCCTGAGGAATTCAACCTGTTTCAGAGGTGGCTGATCACATAGAAGAACATTCCTGAATTTGAACGTACCTGTTGGACCACAACATACTTTTCTACCTTTGAGCCTGAGACAGAATCTGAGTATATCTACCATTGACCTACGTTTTGGTTTTTTGTTTGTGGTTTAGTTGTTTGTGGTTTTGTTTTGTGTAACATTTGAACTTTAATATCTTTGGTCAAGGAATTCATTCTCTTAATATGTTCAGGAATATTAGAATCCTCTCAATTTATATTGCAAATAGCAACGAAAATTATAGAATTATGTAGACATTCCTCTTTAAGACTTACTAGTAATGTTGTGATTGTGTTTTAGTAAAGAATAGCCATTAATGTTTTCACAGTTAATGTTCATTCAAATACATCAATATGGATAGATCAGCAGGTATATATTTATTCTAAGTACTGAATCCCTTTGAAGGTCAATGCTCATGGTGTATTAAATACTTTAAATTTCAATCCTAGTTAATGAACTATCTAATGTGATGTCATGTATGTATATGTTTTGTGTGTCGTATGTCCTATTTCCAGCCATCCGAGTCACCTTATACACTACACTATGTTTGTATGAGAGAGTCCTTCAACATTAGTTGATTCCTTACTTAAGTTTGACTGCTTCCTGTGCTAACAAATGACTTTTTGTTCAAGGATGACAAGAGATCAATTAAGGAGAAGCAAGGAAGTTAATCCAAGATAGAAAAGGCCCACCCTAATTGAAGAATGGTGAACAAGATTCTGGTCAATGAATTATAACCTCATTTTAAAAAATCATTCATCCATGTGATAATTAATTCTGATGGCATCTTACATAATCATCAGAGGCTTTCCCTGCAAAGTACATGAAGGTAAATGAGCCTCTACTTCAAGCTTGACATCTGTCTTTGGCTCAACATTGAAGAACACATTATAATGAGAGTAGCAGACAGGATGCCCGATAACTCATATTTGGTGAGAAATCAAGCGGGATTATTAATGCCAATGTGTAATGAAATGTATTATGCCACAAAACACCACGTCCTCTACCCTTGAAAGAGATCTGTAGTGTTTAGATATATAAATACTACATTTACTTTTTTATAATAAAAAATAAATTCTAATTTTAATATGTTTATCAACTTCAGTAAATGTAACAGGAAGAGTTTGCTAAAACCTTTGCTACTGAGAGAATGTTATGGATGGAACAAGCACTTTGCTGAGTTAGGGGTCCATGAGGAAATTCTGGAAACAGAGGGCTTCAATCTCAAAACATAAAATCAGCCCTCAAGTAGGAGTCAGAAGTTTCCCAGAAAAATGCATGGAATATTCCTCTCTGCTCTCCCATAGAGAAATTGTATTGTGGCTTTGGAATTTAATTTTCATTGCTTGCAGAGCCTTGTGCACTTGAGGAAGCCCCTGAGGGCAAGTTTTCAGCAATCATTTGTATTATGTTTAATTCAAGGACGTCAGCATACTTCGGCATTACTTTGGTCTTTGTTGTTCTAAAATACCTGGACAGTCAACTAGAGGAAAGAGTGGTTTATGTGACTCGTAGTTGGAAGGTACAGGCCATCATACAGGCAGTTGTGCTGACAGGAGCCGGAGACAGTTGGCCACATTGCATCATAGTGGAGGAGTACACACAAATGGAGTTGGTGCTTAGCTAGCTCTCTCTTTTTGGATTCAGCCCACCTTTCTGTGGAATAGTGCCACCCACATTCAGGGTTGATAATCTCACCTCAATTCATCTCATTAAAAACAAAACAGAACAAAAAACAAAACAAGCAACACCCTCACAGGCATCACTGGAGTCTTGTTTCTGTGACCATTTCAGATCCCTTCAACATGAAAATTAGTATTAGTAAACTGCCAGAAATAAAAGAGTTGAAAAACACTCCAAATACTCCAATATTGAGGACTTTTTGACTTCCTTAAACCAAAGAGCTTAGATGATTGAAACTCTAAGTTTTCACTACTCATTTTCTGAATGAGATACTTTCTGACTAAAATATTGTGGCAAGCTGGGGAAACCTGAGTGAATGCCTATATGGTAGATGACGTGTGACATTGATATGAACACAGTTATGTCAAGATCCTCGATGCCTCAGATCTATGGGTCTTGGCAAAGCCTTCTTCCAAGGTGACGCTCAGAGAGATGGCAAAGCCTTTCCCTGGTTCTAATGTGAATGTTGGCAATGTGGGCTCTCTCTTACAAGTGTTTATAGAAGGTTGACCAAGTGAACCAAAAACTAGTAAAACCAACTTCTTCCTCTAGGATACTTACACCTCAAAAGGGAATGCTTGTCTACAAAGACCTCCTATTAAAACTGTCTCACTGATCACCCTGTACTATAGAATATAAACCTTTTAGGTTGTGTATAGTGGTTAGGGCTTCATCAGAGCAACACAGTCCACCAGATCCCTGATTTTTCCATGTGTGTCTTTCTATTCTTTTTTCATGCCCCTGTACCCCATTCAGGTTTCCAGGAGAAAGCTATTCAGTATTTGCTGTAGAGAATTCAAGGTAAGAGCATATGGATTCCTGACTATCCTGAAGGGATGTCTTTATTTTTAGACAGAACTGCAGGGCATGCATCTAGGTGTCATTGCCATGCACGGTGCTCCATAGTTTTCTGGTGCTGCATTTCATAGCTGGTCACCATCCTAAATGTGCCATTTATCTCCAGTGAGCTCCTGCACAGCTGAATAGGCATTTGGAGAAGTTCCTCTCTTTTCCAAGTCTTATCAATTTTCTTAGCATGTCAATCACCAGAAGATAGAAATTTACTTTTTATTAGTTTGTTAACAGCTGATTTCTTAGCAAGGGAAAATATAGCCACACTATACATAAATACATACCGTAAGCAATTGCCAAATCATGTAAGCTTATACCTGTTTTCTAAAAGGAATGCGTTTACTACCAAAATCAACTTGATAACTCACCCACTCATCTTGTCAAGGCAACTTCACCATTTACCAACATTTGATAACTGTGCAAAATTGTCAACTTGTAACTTTTATTTCCCTTATTCTAAAGGCTAAGTAATCATAACACAAGCTGTAAGAAATTCCCAATGCATTTCTCTGAGGTCCAGGCCTTACCTGGCAAGCTAGAGAAGAGAGCAGATCGGATAAACAAATAAAAGAAGACAGAATTATGTGTGAAAGTTCCAAGTACTTCTCTTTTTCTTGCATTTAAAAGAAAATTTCTTGACAACCTAGAATTTTCCTTAGCTCGTTTATTATCCGCCTAGTGCTTTCTTTGTAACATTATTATCTTTGCTTTTATCTGTGTATCTTATGTTTTTAATGTGATGTCTTAATATTTAGTGTTGAGATAGAATCCTCAGAGATAATTCCTAACCAACTTTACACATTTTAATCCACAGTGTGGTGACTCACATGACTAACTCACAATATTAAAAACAAATAGGTTTATTATTAAAAAATACCTCAACCAATGCCTTTATTTATACTAAAATTATTTGTTTTAAACTTAAAAGTCATATAACTATACCTATGATGGCTGTATTTATGAACATGGTAATTTAAAATAAATCCAGATATATGGATATATCTCACAAGAAAAACCCTATAGTCCATACCTGACATCGAAACTCTGAAAATTCTGGTCATGTTGAACCAACTTTGGTGCCAATATCTCTGGTGCCAAGAGTTTAACTTAAAGTCTGAATGTAATGGAAGTTATCAATCACTATGAAGTTAATCATTTCATTTTCATGTCAAATAATACTCCTATCAGTTATTTATATCCTTCTTTTTAAAAATTTGCAAACAAAGGAAATGGAGCATGAAGTCATGTGAAAACAAAACTTGCTTTTTTTCAGTGTGAGATCTCCGAAGGGAACAGATGATAATTGTTCCTGATGATGCTACAGAAGAATCTCATTTGTTTCTGCTCTTGCATTTGCAATGTTACAGAGCCCACAACATTTTCTAGGCATTTAATATATTTTATATCATTAAACTAAAAATTAGAACTATTTAATGATTTTACTTTATAAGAGTAAACAATTACACGGAAATGCCCCTCACTGTGCCCGAGTATTCTTGGTGATGTCTGCAGCCGTAATGTCAACTCCTCACAAGTTCATAGGTTTCTCTCCTGATGCAGATTTTGGGCATTGTCTCCTCAGACATAAGCAATACTGTGAATGGCTCACTCTATCTCACCATCTCACCTCTAATGACAGTTAGTGCTTTAATTGTTATTTCCTGTGTATGAGTGTGTGTTTGCGTATTCCTATGCACACCACTTGGTGCTACAGAGGGAACTGGAGTCATGGACAGTTGTTAACAAGCCTGGTGCTGGAAACAGAGCCTGGGTTTTCCAGAAAAAGCAGCCAGTGCTCTGAACACAGGAGCATCTTTCCAGCTCCTTAGTCCAGTCACCTTGATTTCTTCTTATTCAGTTACCAGAGCTTATTGATCCTGTATCTGACTTTCCAAACATCTGGAATCTCAGCATTCCATACCCAATCTACATCTCTCTCTCTCTCTCTCTCTCTCTCTCTCTTCTCTCTCTCTCTCTCTTTAAACCTCAAAGTTTCATGAAAGACTTCATAGTAAATTTTAAACTTTAGAAATTAAATAAGTGAAAAACAATATATGTAGACTTACTTGAGGGAAAATATGCTTTAAAATAATTTTAAGTTCATGAGACCATATTACATATTTCCATAATAGGAAAAACAACAGTACCAAGAGGAATGTTTGATTTTATAATATGATTTCATAACATTATATTTAGTGGTAAAAATTGCTTTCACAGTTGTTTCAGTAAATTAAAAAATTTAAATATGTTATGATACTTATGTTATAAATTATTAAAATACCAAAGCTAATATTTTATGCTAATATGAATTTTTATTTAGTAATATACACATACACATACACAGAAATACATACATACAAACACATTATATATATCACATCTGCATGAAATACTTATACATAAAATCTTACCAGGGATCCAGCCCATATATATATATATATATCAGCCACCAAACCTAGACAATATTGATGAAGCCAAGAAGTTAATGCTGACAGAAGCCTGACACAGCTGTCGCCTGAGAGGCTCAGCTAGAGCATGACAAATACAGAGGCAAATGCTAGCAGCAAACCATTGAACTGAGAATGGGGTTCCCATTAGAGGAGTTAGAGAAAGGATTGAAGGAGCTGAAGGGGTTTGCAACCCCATAAGAACAACAATGACAACCAACCAGAGCTCCCAGGGACTAAACCACTATCCAAAGAGGACACATGGACAGACCCATGGCTCCAGCTGAATATGTAGCAGAGGATGTCCTTGTTGGGATCAGTGGGAGGAGAAGCCCTTGGTTCTGCCAAGGCTGGACTCCCCAGTGTAGGGGAATTTCAGGGCAGGGAGGCTGGAAGGGGGGTTGTGGGGAGGGGGAACATCTTTATGGAAGGGGAAGGAAGATGGGATGGGGGCTTATGTCCGGGAAAATGGGAAAGGGAATAACATTTCAAATGTAAATAAAAAATTAATAAAAAAGGAGACAAACAAAAATTATTTGAAAGAAAATAATTTTTATGAGTATATTAATTTTATTTATCTATTTATCTACTGATGGACATCTAGACTTGGTTCCATTTCTGTTCATTAGTGTTACAAAAAACATAAGATCAATACCCAGGAATGGTACAGCAGGAGCATATGTCAGTTTTACTTTTAGCATTTTGAGGTAGCCCAATATATTTATGTCTATTTTGGGTTATGTTATTAGTAGAATGAGATTTTGCTATTGTTTGGTCCTATTACTTATTAATAGGTGTTCTACTTTTAAACTTGCCCCTCCTTCTCATCTCCCCTCCCTAACGTCCTTATCTTTTACTTCCATTTTATTTCTTCTCATTTTGTAAGGACATTAGGACATCATTACTTTCATCTATGTGGATATTTCCCTTTTTTCCTTTTTATTTAGGTCTATGTGTGTGCCTCGTGGGTACTGGTGCCTGTGGGGTCCAGAAGAGTATGTCAGATCTCCTAGGTCTGGAGTCACAGGCAGGCGGGAGCTGCCAAACCTGCATTTGTGAGCTGAGATTAGTTTTCCTATACATTCTGTCCTTACTTAAACAATGTGTGGTTGTTCATTAACCATGGAAACTCAAAACAGAGTGGCAGCTTACAATTCACCCCAGAACACCATCCTGTGATACCTGGAATCCACAGATATTTCCAAATCAAAGACCATTTGTGCATCTTCTCTGCCTTGTAATCTTTATTCATTTTCAGACTTAAATTCATACTGAGCAACAGTGTTGACTGACATCCAAATTATCTTATCTCTGCTCGATATATATATATATATATATATATATATATATATAGAGAGAGAGAGAGAGAGAGAGAATGACATACATAGAGACACAAAGAGAAACAGAGACACTCCAAATATATCTATTTTGTTACTTTCTTTTTTCTTTTTAATATTCTATAAAGAAATCCCTGACAGTCTTTCACCTGGTTCAGTACAGTATCCTTCTAGATTAATGATTGTCCCTCCTGCATACTCTTCCAGAGCACCCATATTTTCTTCTCTCTACATATATAGTATTATTTTATATATTCTGCATATAAGATAGTATACACATTTTTATACTATTAAATATTATTGACTATAAATCTGAATGTATTTTTGTATCTCTACACTTTGAATTTCTTATTTTTAAAGTCTACATAGTAGATCTTAATTATCAAAAAATTTACTTGCTCATTATAATTTTTAAAATACAATACTGGATAAATACTTTGTCTTCTGCAATATCTCATCATTACCACAAACTTGTAAAACTCGGCTCACATTCTACCTCTTCATAGAGTCTAGAGTTTCTAGGCAGGAGTGTTAAAAGCTCTCCTTTACCTATCTACCTATAAAAACACATAAAGCCTTTTATAAAAGCACATATTGTATTTAATTGTAATTTTTGTGGGAGGGAGCTATTCTCAAATTTAATACACACGCATGAACACATAACACCATATCTATCTATCTATATGTATATACATACACATATATATACCTAATCAATCATACAAACAAACTACATATATATATATATATGAATATATGTATCAAAAGAGGAGAGACAAAAAACACAGAGATAAGGAGAGGTGATATACTATATACCACTTATTACATCAAGAACTAAACTATATCAGTGAGCAAAATCTTCAATCTTCTGTTCAGTGAGATAGGCAGCAAGTATACACATTATAAATAACTTAATGAAGATGGCAAATAGCACGGACAAGAGAGGAGAGAGCTAAGTAAAAAAGTCATTAAGTTCTTTGGGGGATGATTGAATAGAAAAGGTGTAGTTACTTGGAGATAATTTGGGAAAAATACAAAGGTCAGAAGATTAACTATATAGACATCAGAGCAGTGAAGTTTTAGGGAAAAGAGACAGTGCAAAACCATATTTGGGGATGGTTAAGATTTATGAAGTAGAAGTAGGAAGTATGCAGTAGCATTACAGATAGAGCTGGGTCCATATCACATAAAGCCATGTGTCCTGTAAGGTAGCTTGTTTTCTTACGTGAATTAGATGGAGATCTGTTTGAGGACTTTGAACACGAGGAGACTTCCATTTTATACTGAATATTCTATCTGCTTGGTTGACCACAGTTTACAAGATAACAAAGGGAATTCAGAAATCCACACTGGGGATAATAGAACATGAAATTAGTGCTCAGAGGGGATAGAGCCATGTACAGTCACATACTGTATATCTCAAGGGCTGAACCCTATAATTGCTAGCATTTTGCATGTGTAAGATGAAGAAAGGAAAATAATAATAGAGCACTCAAGAATTTAGGCCGTGATGGTCTGAAGCAACAGAAACCCTTCAAAGAAAGTGCTGAGAAAAGAAAAGTGTTCTGGGGATACATCAAGGATAAAAGGTAAAAGAAGTTTGATTTTGTATATGAGGACTATGAAGTGTCAAATATCCAATTCATATAATTCAAAGTAAATAATATAACCAAAAATGGGTGAAGATCAAGAGATGCATGAAATGACTAAGAATGACAGACAGTGATATAAGACAGAATGGTCTCTAGGATACCAACAGAAGCAAATGGCTCTGTCAAGTGAGGAAAAGCCAACACTTGAAAGGCTGGGGAATCCTGAAAAAAATATGAAGCCTTTTTTATAGGGAAAACTTAGATGCTCATCCAATACATTCAGAAGATGCAGTAGAAAGCCTTAAAGTTGAAGTGGTCATGGGAGAAAGAATTAGAAGATGGGAACCAAACCTGCTAGCGTCAGTGAGACTGCACATGAAGGGAATGTGGATTCGTGAGGCATGAGTACAAATGTGAAAGAGATTTGTTCTGCAGGCTCAGTACGGACTCTTTTAAGTGTACAGGAAATAAAGAGTTGTTAGATTTTGGTTTTCTCTCTAGAACCCACTCATGTAAGTCAAGATGCCATTTACTATCATCAAAGGACATGCTCCCATTCACTACTATACTTCTTTGGATCTCTGAACAAAGGTGAAATACTTGGGGGAAAGCCTTAGAGCTAGTCATTTGGTTGGGGAATCAGCCTTTCACCATATGTGAAGACTTGAGTATCTGAGTAGATTCTTAGCTTTGAGGAAGGAGAATTTTACTCTGTACTGTCCCCCTCTTAACTCCTAGTAATAGCTATATAAAGGCCAGGGATAGATGATAAGAACACATTGTAGGAGAAGAAAGCAACCACAAGGGGGGAGGGAAGGAAGGACAGTGGAGGGAAAGGGGATAGTAATTGGGGGAGAGGAGAACATGATCTGGTATTGAGTGGGAGAGGGGCTGAAGCCCTCAGGGCCAGCAGAAGGAAGTTGGGAGAATGATCTAGAATGTACCAGAGACCTGGGAAGTAAAAGATACTCAGGACTCAAAGGGAGATGCACCTTAGAAGAAATGTCCTACAGTGGGGAGAGGGAACTTATTGAACCCACCTCTAGCAGAAAGACAGGGCATCAAGTGAGGGATGGAGCTGCTATCCCACAGTCAAAGCTCTGACCCATAATTCTTTCTGTCTGAAAGAAATGCAGGGATGGAAATGAAGAAAAACCTGAGGAAAAGAATATCCAGTGACAGGCCCAACGTGGGATCCAGCTCAAGTGGAGGCCCTAAGACCTGACCCCATTACCAAGGCTATGGGACATCTACAAAATGGGACCTACCATGACTGCCCTCCAAAAGACCCAACGAGCAGCTGAAAGAGTCAGATGTACATTTGTGCACCCAACCAATGAACAGAAGCTGCTGACCCCTTTGGTTGAATTAGGGAAAAGATGAAGGAAACTGAGGAGGAGGGCAACCCTGTAGGATGACCAGCAGTCTCAACTAACATGGACCCTCGAGATCTCTCAGACACTGAATCACCAACCAGGCAGCATACACCAGCTGATATGAGGCCTCCAACATATATACAGCAGAGGACTCCTAGGTCTTGGTTCAGAGAAGATGCACCTAACCCTCAAGAGATTGGAGGCCCAGTGGAGACAGGGAGGGTGGGGAGGAGGTATGTGATGTGAAACAATCAAAGAGTGAATGGGGAAGGGAATAAAATCTGGACTATAAAAATAACTAAGTTAATTAATAAATAAATTTTTAAAAAGGAACACATTGTGGCAATTCCTCTCAGATAAATCAAATCTGATTTGTGTGTATAGTGGTCTACACTGATGTGCTCAAGACTTGGAGGGCCTCTCTGAAGGATTCATGCTGAGGAAAGAAGTGGTTATTGTACTGATATAATAACATAGGGTCATAAAGAAATTAAAACCTGGAAGGGCGTGACATTGCCTGGGAGAAATGATTGAATACTAGAACTATGTGAGAGAAACAGAATTAGAAGCATACACCATTATACGAAGCATTAAAAACATAAATCACCACAGAAATATCACTGAGGACTTAGGATAGGGTAGATGACATGTTTTAGAAATGAGGTAAGATCTAGTGGCTTGAGTTATTACTGCTAACAAGCTCTGTTTAATGAGGTCTCACCAAGTAATGTGTGCTCGTAATAACAAAAGCCCAGCTGAACTGCAAACTCAGCGAAACAAAATCTATGTCTTATATTCTTTGCAGCCTAACATATTTGTTAAACTGGACACCTAAAAAACCATAAAAATACCTTCTTATACTGAGCTCACGTGTCAAAAATACTTGACAGTGTTCAGAAGACCCCCGTAAAAATTCTAAGTTACAGAGGAATGGGACAGAAAACCAAGGATAATGAACAGCTGTCCTGACCAATTCAACAGATTTGCTTCATTCATAAACTTTTCTGTTTATGTATGAAGTTTGAAATATGCTATTTCAGAAATGCTCTATTTCTTGTTTTACATCCTAAAAATCATTTTACACCAAACAACAAGGTTATGGACATAACGTTGATGGATGAAGTGACTTGAATTGAAATTTAACTTAGAGAGAAAATTGGTAGATTTCTTAGAGACTCTTTCTGAGTGCCTACACACATTGATCAAGACAGGATGCAAATAGAACAGAATTAAGTTGCAACCTAATACATATGGATGAGAAGGAGAATATACATATACTTAAAAGGTTTAAAGAAATATAAAAATATAAAACCAGTATAAAATAGCAAAGAATGGAAAGGGGGAGCTTTCCTTTCCCATGAGGTCCTGACATAAATTGAAGCATCTCTAAGGTTCTCCTTTGATCATTCCATCTGAGCATACCCACAGCTAAAACCTGAAAGGCTGTGACAATCCCTGGGAGAAACTATTTAATACTGGAACTATGTGAGAGAAACAGAATTAGAAGCATACACCATTATTATCTGTAGCATATAGCCGTCTGTCTTAGTTTATCTGTGGGTTGTTAGTTTAATTAAATGGAACTATTTATAAAGGCAGAAGTCCTTTGTGTCCTTACTACTAAATACAATGCTCAGCACATAATATATATATATATATATATATGCATATATATGCATATATGTGTATATATATGTATATATATATGTATATGTATATATACACAAACACATGTGCTTATTGGTAGATCTGTAGCCAAGGCTAACTACACAGTCCATTTATTCAAATAGTAACATGTCTCTATGTCAGAAATAAGCATGAATAATTTTAGCATAAGACAAGAATCTCTAATAGAGATTCTAGTAGAGGAAAAACTGTAGTTTTAGGCTGGGAATAAGATTACTTGAAATCTCAGAGAGGTACATCAAACAGAGAATCTTGAGTATTTGAATAACTATAATGTCATAGTATTGGTACATAAATTTTTCAGTAGTATCATAGAAATTTATTTAAAATAAATAGTTGATAAATTACAGTAGTGTAAATTCCCCTGAAAGCACCCAGAAACTGACATTTTCTAAATAAATGAGCAGATAGAGCTTGCTCTTCCAGAATGCCTTTGCTCCATCATAGATCCTGGATCAATCATGGATCCTGGGTTTCGTAACTCACAGATATACCCATCTCAGCCTAACAAGTCGAAAGGGGCCTTGAGAGTCACTCTCTTAGGTGTGTGGATGTGAACTGTGAGGTCCCAAACCACTTAATTTTTTTCTTCAGCTGGTACCACAGCATCAATGTCAGCAGCCTTGAATATTCTACTTTTGACATGGGTATTCACATAGTGCCTTTCCTTTTTCCTTAAAAGTTGCATTTCTGGTACGAGAGTCGAGAGAATCAAATATGCTGAACTTTACCCACTGAGAGTTTGGAAACAACCAAAGTGATGATAAGTGCCCATATGCACATTAATATTCCATGCTTTGGAATGTATATTCTCCCTGAAGATATATTCTCCATCTCAGAGTCTGGACAGAATTTACTAGTTAGTATTCGTGATAGTATATGTTTGAAAGGTACATATAAGTCACCAGACATATCCATTCAGGCCACAAGTAATCATTCTCTAAAGCTATTGAAAACAGATATCTCTATATTCATCACTTAGATTTTCCTAGGACTGCTCCTAAGTAACAGAAGAGGTGACATCCAAACTTAAGGACTAATATGAGCAACAGTTACCTGGACTTAGCATTATCATAATAATCTTGGGGATAATTTTTCATATGATAAAAATTTGAATGCATACTCATGCCACACAAATGTTGTAAAACTATGTAAAGAAAATATCCAAGTAACTTAAAATAGCATCTCTGCTGTCAAAATAAAGCCTACATTATGTTGTATGTCGTTTTTATTATTGTAATATCAGCCTCTGACATCCTTGAGTACACATGGGGAAACAGAGCTGATAAATGAGTAGGCTGCTGCTGTTCAGCGCATGTGCCACGTCCATTTTGAGAAGACATCTTCATTCTGAGAGAGCATTTTCCTCTGGTTAACCCTGAGCTCTCGGCTACAACTCTTATTTATAGATGGTTTTTTCAGTTAGAGGAAGGTAGTTTTGCATAAATAAATAACTTCATTCTATGAACAATCCAAATAGTTCTAGTTGAAATTTTATGTATGTCTGAGTGTTGGTGTGTGTGTGTGTGTGTGTGTGTGTGTGTGTGTGTATGTGTATGTATGTGTGTGTGTGTGTGTGTGTTTACATGCATGCCACATATGTGTAGGTGCCTTTAATAGGCAGAAGAGGGCATCAGATCCTCTGCCTCAAGCTGAACTTACAGGTACTTGGAAGATATCCCATGGCATTAGGTTCTGGAAACTGAACTGGGGTCTCTGGCAGATCAGCAAGTATTGAGACATCTCTCCATCCCATTTCTTTGTCGTCCTTTACTGTTAATTATTTTCAAGTCCAATATCTTTCCCATTGTTTTATCAAACAAAGTTGTTTTATAGCTACCTGGCTCTCTAAAGATTCAAATTTTTACCATGATAGGCATTAGTTGTGA